>NC_044553.1:46917588-47029827 GCF_007565055.1 Rhinopithecus roxellana
ATTCATCTGTTCCAAACCTGACATGAGATTTCTGAGAAACTTCTTTCTGATCTGTGAATTCATCTCACAGAGTTACAAACTATGCCTCAAGAAGCAGTTTGCTAACACTCTTCTCGTGGATTCTGCAAAGGTATATTTGGGAGCTCATTGAGGGCTAGGGTGAAAAAGGAATTATCCTCACAGAATAACTAAAGAGAAGCTTTCTGAGAAACTGCATTGCCAGTGTGAATGCAACTCACAGAGTTACACGTCTCCTTCAGTGATCAGTTTGTTAACACAGTTTTCTGGAAATCTGCAATTTGGTATTTCATAGCGCAATGAACCTTACCTGAGAAAGGAAAATCCACAGATGAAAACAAGAAAGAAGCTTTCCTAGAAACTTCTTGGTGATGTGTGAATTCATCAGAGTTACACTTATGTATCGTGGAGCAGTCCATTAACACTGTCTTTGAGGAAGCTGAGAAGGGCTTCCTTGGATCGCATTGAGGCCTACGCTGATAAAGGAAATTTCATCCTTCAAAACGTGAAAGAAGCTTTCTGAGAAACTTCTTTCTGATCTGTGAATTCATCTCACAGAGTTACAACCATGCCTCAAGAAGCAGTTTGCTAACACTCTTTTCGTGGAATCTGGAAAGTGATATTTGGTAGCCCCTAGGGGCC
This sequence comes from Rhinopithecus roxellana, assembly GCF_007565055.1. Classification (NCBI taxonomy): domain Eukaryota; kingdom Metazoa; phylum Chordata; class Mammalia; order Primates; family Cercopithecidae; genus Rhinopithecus; species Rhinopithecus roxellana. The sequence continues at coordinate 46,918,249 of NC_044553.1, forward strand.
CATGGTGAAAAAGTAAATGTCCTCACATCATAACTACAGAGAAACTTTCTGAGAGATTGCTTTCTGATGTGTGACTTCATCACACAGAGTTCCACCCATCCCTTCTTGGACAGTTTACTTACACTGTTCTCGTGGATTCTGCAAAGGCATATTTGGGAGCTCATGAGGGCTAGGGTGAAAAAGGAATTATCCTCACATAAAAACTAAAGAGAAGCTTTTGAGAAACTGCATTGCCATGTGTGAATGCAACTCACAGAGTTACACGTTTCTCTTCAGTGATCAGTTTGTTAGCACAGTTTTCTGGAAATCTCCAATTTGGTATTTCATAGCGCAATGAACCTTACCTTGTAAAAGGAAATGTCCACAGGTGAAAACTAGAAAGAAGCTTTCCTAGAAATTCTTGGTGATGTGTGAATTCATCTCACAGAGTTACACTTATGTTTCGTGGAGCAGTCCATTAACACGTCTTTGAGGAAGCTGAGAAGGGCTTCCTTGGATCGCACTGAGGGCTACAGTGATAAAGGAAATTTCATACGTTCAAAACGTGAAAGCAGCTTTCTGGAAACTTCTTTCAGATCTGTGAATTCATCTCACAGAGTTACAACCTATGCCTCAAGAAGCAGTTTGCTAACACTCTTTTTCTGTGGAATCTGGAAAGTGATATTTGGTAGCCCATAGGGGCCCATGGTGAAAAAGGAAATGTCTTACATCGTAACTACCGAGAAACTTTCTGAGAGATTGCTTTCTGATGTGTGACTTCATCACACAGAGTTCCACCCTTCCCTTCTTGGAACAGTTTGCTAACACTGTTCTCGTGGATTCTGCAAAGGTACATTTGGGAGCTCATTGAGGGTTAGGGTGAAAAAGGAATTATCCTCACAGAATAACTAAGAGAAGCTTTCTGAGAAACTGCATTGCCATGTGAGAATGCAACTCACAGAGTTACACGTTTCTCTTCAGTGATCCGTTTGTTGACACAGTTTTCTGGAAATCTGCCATTTGGTATTCATTGCGCAATGAACCTTACAGTGACAAATTAAATATAGACAGATGAAAACTGGAAAGAAGGTTTCTTGCAAACCTCTTGGTGATGTGTGAATTCATCTCACCGAGTTACACTTATGTTTCGTGGAGCAGTCCATTAACACTGTCTTTGAGGAAGCTGAGAAGGGCTTCCTTGGATCGCATTGAGGCCTACGCTGATAAAGGAAATTTCATCCGTTCAAAACATGAAAGAAGCTTTCTGAGAAACTTCCTTCTGATCTGTGAATTCATACTCACAGTGTTACAACCATATGCCTCAAGAAGCAGTTTGCTAACACTCTTTTCGTGGAATCTGGAAAGTGATATTTGGTAGCCATGGGGCCCATGGTGAAAAGGAAATGTCCTCAATAATAACTACAGAGAAACTTTTGAGAGATTGCTTTCTGATATGTGACTTCATCACACAGAGTTCCACCCTTCCCTTCTGGAACAGTTTCCTAACACTGTTCTCGTGGATTCTGCAAAGGTATATTGGAGGTCATTGAGGGCTAGGTTGAAAAAGGAATTATCCTCACAGAATAACTAAAGAGATGCTTTCTGAGAAACTGCATTGCCATGTGTGAATGCAACTCACAGAGTTACACGTTTCTCTTCAGTGATCAGTTTGTTAACACAGTTTTCTGGAAATCTGCAATTTGGTATTTCATAGCGCAATGAACCTTACGGTGACAAAGGAAATATCCACAGATGAAAACTAGAAAAGCTTTCTTAGAAACTTCTTGGTGATGTGTGAATTCATCTCACAGAGTTGCACTTATGTTTCGTGGAGCAGTCCGTTAGCACTGTCTTTGAGGAGCTGAGAAGGGCTTCCTTGAATCGGATTGAGGACTACGCTGATAAAGGAATTTCATATCCGTTCAAACGTGAAAGAAGCTTTCTGAGAACTTCTTTTCTGATCTGTGAATTCATCTCACAGAGTTACACCTATGCCTCAAGAAACAGTTTGCTAACACTCTTTTCGTGTAATCTGGAAAGTGATACTTGGTAGCCCATAGGGGCCCTGGTGAAAAGTAAAATGTCCTCACATAGTACTACAGAGAAACTTTCTGAGAGATTGCTTTCTGATGTGTGACTTCATCACACAGAGTTCCACCCTTCCCTTCTTGGAACAGTTTGCTAACATAGTTCTCGTGGCTTCTGCAAATATATATATTGGGAGCTCATTGAGGGCTAGGGTGAAAAAGGAAGTATCCTCACATAATTACTAAAGAGAAGCTTTTCTGAGAAACTGTATTGCCATGTGTGAATGCAACTCACAGAGTTACACATTTCTCTTCAGTGATCAGTTTGTTAACACCGTTTTCTGGATATCTGCAATTTGCTATTTCATAGCGCAATGAAACTTAAGGTGACAAAGGAAATATCCACAGATGAAAACTGGAAAGAAGCATTCTTAGAAACTTCTTGGTGATGTGTGAATTCATCTCACAGAGCTACAGTTATGTTTCCTGTAGCAGTCCATTAATACTGTCTTTGAGGAAGCTGAGAAGGGCTCCTTGGATCACATTGAGGCCTAGGCTGATGAAGGAAATATCATCCATTCAAAACGTGAAAGAAGCTTTCTGAGAAACTTCTTTCTGATCTGTGAATTCATCTCACAGAGTTACAACCTAGGCCTCAAGAAGCAGTTTGCTAACACTCTTTTCGTGGAATCTGGAAAGTTATATTTGGTAGCCACAGGGGCGCATGGTGAAAAAGGAAATGTCCTCACATAATAACTACAGAGAAAACTTTCTGAGAGATTGCTTTCGGATGTGTGACTTCATCACATAGAGTTCCACCCTCCCCTTCTTGGAACAGTTTGGTAACACTGTTCTCGTGGATTCTGCAAAGGTATATTTGGGAGCTCATGGAGGGCTGGGGTGTAAAAGGAATTATCCTCACATAACAACTAAAGAGAAGATTTTTGAGAAACTGCATTGCCATGTGTGAATGCAACTCACAGAGTTACACGTTTCTCTTCAGAGATCAGTTTGTTAACACAGTTTTCTTGAATCTGTAATTTGGTATTTCATAGCGCAATGAACCTTACGGTGACAAAGGGAATATCCACAGATGAAAAACTAGAAAAAAGCTTTCTTAGAAACCTTCTTGGTGATGTGAGAATTCATCTCACAGAGTTACACTTATGTTTCGTGGAGAGCAGTCCATTAACACCGTCTTTGAGGAAGCTGAGAAGGGCTTCCTTGGATAGCACTGAGGGCTACGCTGATAAAGGAAATTTCATCCGTTCCAAAAACGTGAAAGCAGCTTTCTGGGAAACTTCTTTCAGATCTGTGAATTCATCTCACAGAGTTACAACCTATGCCTCAAGAAGCAGTTTGCTAACACTCTTTTCGTGGAATCTGGAAAGTGATATTTGGTAGCACATAGTGGCCCATGGTGAAAAAGGAAATGTCCTCACTAAATAACTACAAGGAAACATCCTGAGAGATTGCTTTCTGATGTGTGACTTCATCACACAGAGTTTCCACCCTTCCCTTCTTGGAACAGTTTGCTAACACTGTTCTCGTGCATTCTGCAAAGGTGTATTTGGGAGCTCATTGAGGGCTATGTTGAAAAAGGAATTATCCTCACATAACAACTAAAGAGAAGCTGTCTGAGAAACTGCATTGCCATGTGTGAATGCAACCCACAGAGTTACACGTTTCTCCGCAGTGATCAGTTTGTTAACACAGTTTTCTGGAAATCTGCAAGTTGGTATTTCATAGCGCAATGAACCTTACGGTGACAAAGGAAATATCCACACGATGAAAAGTAGAAGGAAGCTTTCTTAGAAACTTCTTGGTAATGTGTGAATTCATCTCACAGAGTTACACTTATGTTTCGTGGAGCAGTAAATTAACACTGTCTTTGAGGAAGATGAGAAGGGCTTCCTTGGATCGCATTGAAGCCTACACTGATAAAGGAAATTTCATCCGTTCAAAATGTGAAAGAAGCTTTCTGAGAAACTTCTTCTCTGATCTGTGAATTCATCTCACAGAGTTACAACCTATGCCTCAAGAAAGAGTTTGCTAACACTCTTTTCGTCCAATCTGGAAAGTGATAATTGGTAGCCCTTAGGGGCCCTTGGTGAAAAAGGAAATGTCCTCACATCATAACTACAGAGAAACTTTCTGAGAGGATTGCTTTCTGATGTGTGACTTCATCACACAGAGTTCCACCCTTCCCTTCCTGGAACACTTTGTTAACACTGTTCTCTTGGATTCTGCAAGGGTATATTTGGGAGCTCATTGAGGGCTAGGGTAGAAAAAGGAATTATCCTCACATAACACTAAAGAGAAGCTTTCTGAGAAACTGCATTGCCATGTGTGAATGCAACTCACAGAGTTACACGTTTCTCTTTAGTGATCAGTTTGTTAACACACTTTTCTGGAAAACTGCAATTTGGTATTTCGTAGCGCAAGGAACCTTACGGTGGCAAAGGAAATATCCACAGATGAAAACTGGAAAGAAGCTTTCTTAGAAACTTCTTGGTGATGTGTGAATTCATCTCACAGAGTTACACTTATGTTTCGTGGAGCAGTCCAATAACACTATCTTTGAGGAAGCTGTGAAGGGCTTCCTTGGATCGCATTTAGGCCTACGCTGATAAAGGAAATTTCATCCGTTCAAAACGTGAAAGAAGCTTTCTGAGAAACTTCTTTCTCCACTGTGAATTCATCTCACAGAGTTACAAACCTATGACTCCAGAAGCAGTTTGCTAACACTGTTTTGGGGGAACTTGGAAAGTGATATTTGGTAGCCCATAGGGGCCCATGGTGAAAAAGGAAATGTCCTCACATAATAACTACAGAGAAACTTTCTGAGAGATTGCTTTCTGATGTGTGACTTCATCACACAGAGTTCCACGCTTACCTTCTTGGAACAGTTTGTTAACACTGTCCTCGTGGATTCTGCAAAGGTATATTTGGGAGCTCATTGAGGGCTAGGGTGAAAAAGGAATTATCCTCACATACAACCACAGAGAAGCTTTCTGAGAAACTGCATTGCCAGGTGTGAATGCAACTCACAGAGTTACACGTTTCTCTTCAGTGATCAGTTTGTTAACACAGTGTTCTGGAAATCTGCAATTTGGTATTTCATAGCGCAATGAACCTTACGGTGACAAATAAAATATCCACAGATGAAAACTGGAAAGAAGCTTTCTTAGAAACTTCTTGGTGATGTGTGAGTTCATCTCACAGAGTTACACTTATGTTTGGTGGAGCAGTCCAGTAACACTGTCTTTGAGGAAGCTGAGAAGGGCTTGCTTGGATCGCACTGAGGCCTACGCTGATAAAGGAAATTTCATCCGTTCAAAACGTGAAAGAAGCTTTCTGAGAAACTTCTTTCTGATCTGTGAATTCATCTCACAGAGTTACAACCTATGCCTCAAGAAGCAGTTTGCTAACACTCTTTTCTTGGAAACTGGAAAGTGATATTTGGTAGCCCATAGGGGCCCATGGTGAAAAAGGAAATGTCCTCACATAATAACTACAGAAAAACTTTCTGAGAGATTGCTTTCTGATGTGAGACTTCATCACACAGAGTTTCCACCCTTCCCTTCTTGGAACAGTTTGCTAAACACTGTTCTCGTGGATTCTGCAAAGGTATATTTGGGAACTCATTGAGGACTAGGGTGAAAAAGGAATTATCCTCACATAACAACTAAAGAGAATCTTCTGAGAAACTGCATTGCCATGTGTGAATGCAACTCACCGAGTTACACGTTTCTCTTCAGTGATCAGTTTGTTAACACAGAGTTCTGGAAATCTGCAATTTGGTATTTCATAGCGCAATGAACCTTACGGTTACAAAGGAAATATCCACAGATGAAAACTAGAAAGAAGCTTTCTTAGAAACTTCTTGGTGATGTGTGAATTCATCTCACAGAGTTACTCTTATATTTCATGGAGCTGTCCATTAACACTGTCTTAGAGGAACCTGAGAAGGGTTTCCTTGGATCGCATTGAGGCCTACGCTGATAAAGGAAATTTCATCCATTCAAAACGTGAAAGAAGCTTTCTGAGAAAATTCTTTTGATCTGTGAATTCATCTCACAGAGTTACAATCTATGCCTCAAGAAGCACTTTGCTAACACTCTTTTCGTGGAATCCGGAAAGTAATATTTGGTAGCCCATAGGGCCCATTGTGAAAAAGGAAATGACCACACATAATAACTACAGAGAAACTTTCTGAGAGATTGCTATCGATGTGTGACTTCATCACACAGAGTTCCACCCTTCCCTTCTTGGAACAGTTTGCCAACACTGTTGTAGTGGATTCTGCAAAGGTATATTTGGGAGCTCATTGAGGGCTAGGGTGAAAAAGGAATTATCCTCACATAATAACTAAAGAGAAGCCTTCGGAGAAACTGCATTGCAATGTGTGAATGCAACTCACAGAGTTACACGTTTCTCTTCAGTGATCAGTTTGTTAACACAGTTTTCTGGAAATCTGCAATTTGGTATTTCATAGCGCAATGAACCTGACGGTGACAAAGGAAATATCCACAGATACAAAGTAGAAAGAAGCTTTCTTAGAAACTTCTTGGTGATGTGTGAATTCATCTCACCGAGTTACACTTATGTTTCGTGGAGCAGTCCATTAACACTGTCTTTGAGGAAGCTGAGAAGGGCTTCCTTGGATCGCATTGTGGCCTATGCTGATAAAGGACATTTCATCCATTCAAAACGTGAAAGAAGCTTTCTGAGAAACTTCTTTCTGATCTGTGAATTCATCTCACAGAGTTACAAACTATGCCTCAAAAAGCAGTTTGTTAACACTCTTTTCGTGGAATCTGGAAAGTGATATTTGGTAGCCCATAGGGGCCCATGGTGAAAAAGGAAATGTCCTCACATAACTACTACAGAGAAACTTTCTGGGAGATTGCTTTCTGATGTGTGACTTCATCACACAGAGTTCCACGCTTCCCTTCTTGGAACAGTTTGCTAACACTGTTCTCGTGGATTCTGCAAAGGTTTATTTGGGAGCTCATTGAGGGCTATGTTGAAAAAGGAATTATCCTCACATAACAACTAAAGAGAAGCTGTCTGAGAAACTGCATTGCCATGTGTGAATGCAACCCACAGAGTTACACGTTTCTCCGCAGTGATCAGTTTGTTAACACAGTTTTCTGGAAATCTGCAAGTTGGTATTTCATAGCGCAATGAACCTTACGGTGACAAAGGAAATATCCACAGATGAAAAGTAGAAGGAAGCTTTCTTAGAAACTTCTTGATAATGTGTGAATTCATCTCACAGAGTTACACTTATGTTTCGTGGAGCAGTAAATTAACACTGTCTTTGAGGAAGATGAGAAGGGCTTCCTTGGATCGCATTGAAGCCTACACTGATAAAGGAAATTTCATCCGTTCAAAATGTGAAAGAAGCTTTCTGAGAAACTTCTTTCTGATCTGTGAATTCATCTCACAGAGTTACAACCTATGCCTCAAGAAAGAGTTTGCTAACACTCTTTTCGTCCAATCTGGAAAGTGATAATTGGTAGCCCTTAGGGGCCCTTGGTGAAAAAGGAAATGTCCTCACATAATAACTACAGAGAAACTTTCTGAGAGATTGCTTTCTGATGTGTGACTTCATCACACAGAGTTCCACCCTTCCCTTCCTGGAACACTTTGTTAACACTGTTCTCTTGGATTCTGCAAGGGTATATTTGGGAGCTCATTGAGGGCTAGGGTAGAAAAGGAATTATCCTCACATAACAACTAAAGAGAAGCTTTCTGAGAAACTGCATTGCCATGTGTGAATGCAACTCACAGAGTTACACGTTTCTCTTTAGTGATCAGTTTGTTAACACACTTTTCTGGAAAACTGCAATTTGGTATTTCGTAGCGCAAGGAACCTTACGGTGGCAAAGGAAATATCCACAGATGAAAACTGGAAAGAAGCTTTCTTAGAAACTTCTTGGTGATGTGTGAATTCATCTCACAGAGTTACACTTATGTTTCGTGGAGCAGTCCAATAACACTGTCTTTGAGGAAGCTGTGAAGGGCTTCCTTGGATCGCATTTAGGCCTACGCTGATAAAGGAAATTTCATCCGTTCAAAACGTGAAAGAAGCTTTCTGAGAAACTTCTTTCTCCACTGTGAATTCATCTCACAGAGTTACAACCTATGACTCCAGAAGCAGTTTGCTAACACTGTTTTGGGGGAACTTGGAAAGTGATATTTGGTAGCCCATAGGGGCCCATGGTGAAAAAGGAAATGTCCTCACATAATAACTACAGAGAAACTTTCTGAGAGATTGCTTTCTGATGTGTGACTTCATCACACAGAGTTCCACGCTTACCTTCTTGGAACAGTTTGTTAACACTGTCCTCGTGGATTCTGCAAAGGTATATTTGGGAGCTCATTGAGGGCTAGGGTGAAAAAGGAATTATCCTCACATAACAACCACAGAGAAGCTTTCTGAGAAACTGCATTGCCAGGTGTGAATGCAACTCACAGAGTTACACGTTTCTCTTCAGTGATCAGTTTGTTAACACAGTGTTCTGGAAATCTGCAATTTGGTATTTCATAGCGCAATGAACCTTACGGTGACAAATGAAATATCCACAGATGAAAACTGGAAAGAAGCTTTCTTAGAAACTTCTTGGTGATGTGTGAGTTCATCTCACAGAGTTACACTTATGTTTGGTGGAGCAGTCCAGTAACACTGTCTTTGAGGAAGCTGAGAAGGGCTTGCTTGGATCGCACTGAGGCCTACGCTGATAAAGGAAATTTCATCCGTTCAAAACGTGAAAGAAGCTTTCTGAGAAACTTCTTTCTGATCTGTGAATTCATCTCACAGAGTTACAACCTATGCCTCAAGAAGCAGTTTGCTAACACTCTTTTCTTGGAAACTGGAAAGTGATATTTGGTAGCCCATAGGGGCCCATGGTGAAAAAGGAAATGTCCTCACATAATAACTACAGAAAAACTTTCTGAGAGATTGCTTTCTGATGTGAGACTTCATCACACAGAGTTCCACCCTTCCCTTCTTGGAACAGTTTGCTAACACTGTTCTCGTGGATTCTGCAAAGGTATATTTGGGAACTCATTGAGGACTAGGGTGAAAAAGGAATTATCCTCACATAACAACTAAAGAGAATCTTCTGAGAAACTGCATTGCCATGTGTGAATGCAACTCACCGAGTTACACGTTTCTCTTCAGTGATCAGTTTGTTAACACAGAGTTCTGGAAATCTGCAATTTGATATTTCATAGCGCAATGAACCTTACGGTTACAAAGGAAATATCCACAGATGAAAACTAGAAAGAAGCTTTCTTAGAAACTTCTTGGTGATGTGTGAATTCATCTCACAGAGTTACTCTTATATTTCATGGAGCTGTCCATTAACACTGTCTTAGAGGAACCTGAGAAGGGTTTCCTTGGATCGCATTGAGGCCTACGCTGATAAAGGAAATTTCATCCATTCAAAACGTGAAAGAAGCTTTCTGAGAAAATTCTTTTTGATCTGTGAATTCATCTCACAGAGTTACAATCTATGCCTCAAGAAGCACTTTGCTAACACTCTTTTCGTGGAATCCGGAAAGTAATATTTGGTAGCCCATAGGGCCCATTGTGAAAAAGGAAATGACCACACATAATAACTACAGAGAAACTTTCTGAGAGATTGCTATCGATGTGTGACTTCATCACACAGAGTTCCACCCTTCCCTTCTTGGAACAGTTTGCCAACACTGTTGTAGTGGATTCTGCAAAGGTATATTTGGGAGCTCATGGAGGGCTAGGGTGAAAAAGGAATTATCCTCACATAATAACTAAAGAGAAGCCTTCTGAGAAACTGCATTGCAATGTGTGAATGCAACTCACAGAGTTACACGTTTCTCTTCAGTGATCAGTTTGTTAACACAGTTTATTGGAAATCTGCAATTTGGTATTTCATAGCGCAATGAACCTGACGGTGACAAAGGAAATATCCACAGATAAAAACTAGAAAGAAGCTTTCTTAGAAACTTCTTGGTGATGTGTGAATTCATCTCACAGAGTTACAACCTATGCCTCAAGAAGCAGTTTGCTAACACTCTTTTCGAGGAATCTGGAAAGTGATATTTGGTAGCCCTTGGGGGCCATGGTGAAAAAGGAAATGTCCTCACATAATAAATACAGAGAAACTTTCTGAGAGATTGCTTTCTGTTGTGTGACTTCATCACACAGAGTTCCACCCTTCCCTTCTGGAACAGTTTGCTAACACTGTTCTCGTGGATTCTGCAAAGGTATACTTGGGAGCTCATTGAGGGCTAGGGTGAAAAAGGAATTATCCTTACGTAGTAACTAAAGAGAAGCTTTCTGAGACACTGCATTGCCATGTCTGAATGCAACGCACAGAGTTACACGTTTCTCTTCAGTGATCAGTTTGTTAACACAGTTCTCTGGAAATCTGCAATTTGGTATTTCATAGCGCAATGAACCTTACGGTGGTAAAGGAAATATCCACTGATGAAAACTAGAAAGAAGCTTTCTTAGAAACTTCTTGGTGATGTGTGATTTCATCTCACAGAGTCACACTTATGTTTCGTGGAGCAGTCCATTAACACTCTCTTTGAGGAAGCTGAGAAGGGCTTCCTTGGATCGCATTGAGGCCTACGCTGATAAAGGAAATTTCATCCGTTCAAAACGAGAAAGAAACTTTCTGAGAAACTTCTTTCTGATCTGTGAATTCATCTCAAAGAGTTACACTTATGTTTCGTGGAGCAGTCCGTTAACACTGTCTTTGAGGAAGCTGAGAAGGGCTTCTTTGATCGCATTGAGGCCTACGCTGATAAAGGAAATTTCATCCGTTCAAAACGTGAAAGAAGCTTTCTGAGAAACTTCTTTCTGATCTGTGAATTCATCTCACAGAGTTACAACCTATGCCTCAAGAAGCAGTTTGCTAACACTCTTTTCGTGGAATCTGGAAAGTGATATTTGGTACCCCGACGGGCCCATGGTGAAAAAGGAAATGTCCTTACATCATAACTACAGAGAAACTTTCTGAGAGATTGCTTTCTGATGTGTGACTTCATCACACAGAGTTCCACCGTTCCCTTCTTGGAACAGTTTGCTAACACTGTTCTCCTGGATTCTGCAAAGTTATATTTGGGGGCTCATTGAGGGGTAGGGTGAAAAAGGAATTATCCTCACATAGTAACTAAAGAGAAGCTTTCTGAGAAACTTCATTGCCATGTGTGAATGCAACTCACATAGTTACACGTTTCTCTTCAGTGATCAGTTTGTTAACACAGTTTTCTGGAAATCTGCAATTTGGTATTTCATAGCGCAATGAACCTTACGGTGACAAAGGAAATATCCAGATATGAAAAGTAGAAAGAAGCTTTCTTAGAAACTTCTTGGTGATGTGTGAATTCATCTCACAGAGTTACACTTATGTTTCGTGGAGCAGTCCATTAACACTGTCTTTGAGGAAGCTGAGAAGGGCTTCTTTGATCGCATTGAGGCCTATGCTGATAAAGGAAATTTCATCCGTTCAAAACGTGAAAGAAGCTTTCTGAGAAACTTCTTTCTGATCTGTGAATTCATCTCACAGTGTTACAACCTATGCCTCAAAAAGCAGTTTGCTAACACTCTTTTCGTGGAATCTGGAAAGTGATATTTGGTAGCCCATAGGGGCCCATGGTGAAAAAGGAAATGTCCACACATAATAACTACAGAGAATCTTTCTGAGAGATTGCTTTCTGATGTGTGACTTCATCACACAGAGTTCCAATCTTCCCTTTCTGAACAGTTTGCTAACACTGTTCTCGTGGATTCTGCAAAGGTATATTTGGGGGCTCATTGAGGGGTAGGGTGAAAAAGGAATTATCCTCACATAATAACTAAATAGAAGCTTTCTGAAAAACTGCATTGCCATGTGTGAATGCAACTCACAGAGTTACACCTTTCTCTTCAGTGATCAGTTTGTTAACACAGTTTTCTGGAAATCTGCAGTTTGGTATTTCGTAGCACAATGAACCTTACGGTGACAAAGGAAATATCCACAGATAAAAAGTAGAAAGAAGCTTTCTTAGAAAATTCTTGGTGATGTGTGAATTCATCTCACAGAGTTACACTTATGTTTCGTGGAGCAGTCCATTAACACTGTCTTTGAGAAAGCGGAGAAGGTCTCCCTTGGATCGCTTTGAGGCCTACGCTGATAAAGGAAATTTCATCCGATCAATACGTGAAAGAAGCTTTCTGAGAAACTTCTTTCTGATCTGTGAATTCATCTCACAGAATTACAACCTATGCCTCAAGAAGCAGTTTGCTAACACTCTTTTCGTGGAATCTGGAAAGTGATATTTGGTAGCCCCTAGGGGCCCAAGGTGAAAAAGGAAATGTCCTCACATCATAACTACAGAGAAACTTTCTGAGAAATTATATTCTGATGTGTGACTTCATCACACAAAGTTCCACCCTTCCCTTCTTGGAACAGTTTGCTAACAATGTTCTCGTGGATTCTGCAAAGGTATATTTGGGAGCTCATTGAGGGCTAGGGAGTAAAAGGAATTATCCTCACATAATAACTAAAGAGAAGCTTTCTGAGAAACTGCATTGCCATGTGTGAATGCAACTCACAGAGTTACACGTCTCTCTTCAGTGATCAGTTTGTTAACACAGTTTTCTGGAAATCTGCAATTTGGTATTTCATAGCGCAATGAACCTTGCGGTGACAAAGGAAATATCCACAGATAAAAAGTAGAAAGAAGCTTTCTTAGAAACTTCCTGGGGATGTGTGAATTCATCTCACAGAGTTACACTTATGTTTCGTGGAGCAGTCCATTAACACTGTCGTTGAGGAAGCTGAGAAGGGCTTCCTTGGATCGCATTGAGGCCTACGCTGATAAAGGAAATTTCATCCGTTCAACACCTAAAATAAGCTTTCTGAGACACTTCTTTCTGATCTGTGAATTCATCTCACAGAGTAACAACCTATGCCTCAAGAAGCAGTTTGCTAACACTCTTTTCGTGGAATCTGGAAAGTGACATTTGGTAGCCCATAGGGGCCCATGGTGAAAAAGGAAATGTCCTCATATAATTACTACAGAGAAACTTTCTGAGAGATTGCTTTCTGATGTGTTACTTCATCGCACAGAGTTCCACACTTCCCTTCTTGGAACAGTTTGCTAACACTGTTCTCGTGGATTCTGCAAAGGTATATTTGGGAGCTCTTTGAGGGCTAGGGTGAAAAGGAATTATCCTCACATAATAACTAAAGAGAAGCTTTCGGAGAAACTGCATTGCCATGTGTGAATGCAACTCACAGAGTTACACGTTTCTCTTCAGTGATCAGTTTGTTAACACAGTTTTCTGGAAATCTGCAATTTGGTATTTCGTAGCTCAATGAACTTTACACTGACACAGGAAATATCCACAGATGAAAAGTAGAAAGAAGCTTTCTTAGAAAATTCTTGGTGATGTGTGAATTCATCTCACAGAGTTACACTTATGTTTCGTGGAGCAGTCCATTAACACTGTCTTTGAGAAAGCGGAGAAGGTCTCCCTTGGATCGCTTTGAGGCCTACGCTGATAAAGGAAATTTCATCCTTTCAACACGTGAAAGAAGTTTTCTGAGAAACTTCTTTCTGATCTGTGAATTCATCTCACAGAGTTACAACCTATTCCTCAAGAAGCAGTTTGCTAACACTCTTTTCGTGGAATCTGGAAAGTCATATTTGGTAGCCCCTAGGGGCCCATGGTGAAAAAGGAAATGTCCTCACGTCATAAGTACAGAGAAACTTTCTGAGACATTGCTTTCTGATGTGTGACTTCATCACACAGAATTCCACCCTTCCCTTTTTGGAACAGTTTGCTAACACTATTCTCGTGGATTCTGCAAAGTTATATTTGGGAGCTCATTGAGTGTTAGGGTGTAAAAGGAATTATCCTCACATAATAACTAAAGAGAAGCTTTCTGAGAAACTGCATTGCCATGTGTGAATGCAACTCACAGAGTTACACGTTTCTCTTCAGAGATCAGTTGGTTAACACAGTTTTCTGGAAATCTGCAATTTGGTATTTCGTAGTGCTATGACCTTACGGTGACAAAGGAAATATCCACAGATGAAAACTAGAAAGAAGCCATCTTAGAAACTTCTTTGTGATGTGTGAATTCATCTCACAGAGTTACACTTATTTTTCGTGGAGCAGTCCATTAACACTGTCTTTGAGGAAGCTGAGAAGGGCTTCCTTGGATCGCACTGAGGCCTACGCTGATAAAGGAAATTTCATCCGTTCAAAACGTGAAAGAAGCTGTCGGAGAAACTTCTTTCTGATCTGTGAATTCATCTCACACAGTTACAACCTATGCCTCAAGAAGCAGTTTGCTAACACTCTTTTCGTGGAATCTGGAAAGTGATATTTGGTAACCCCTAGGGGCCCAAGGTGAAAAAGGAAATGTCCTCACATCATAACTACAGAGAAACTTTCTGAGAAATTGGATTCTGATGTGTGATTTCATCACACAAAGTTCCACACTTCCCTTCTTGGAACAGTTTCCTAACACTGTTCTCCTGGATTCTGCAAAGGTATATTTGGGAGCTCATTGAGGGCTAGGGAGTAAAAGGAATTATCCTCACATAATAACTAAAAGAAGCTTTCTGAGAAACTGCATTGCCATGTGTGAATGCAACTCACAGAGTTACATGTTTATCTTCAGTGATCAGTTTGTTAACACAGTTTTCTGGAAATCTGCAATTTGGGATTTCATAGCGCAGTGAACCTTACGTTGACAAAGGAAATATCCACAGATGAAAAGTAGAAAGAAGCTTTCTTAGAAACTTCCTGGTGATGTGTGAATTCATCTCACAGAGTTACACTTATGTTTCGTGGAGCAGTCCATTAACACTGTCTTTGAGGAAGCTGAGAAGGGCTTCCTTGGATCGCATTGAGGCCTACGTTGATAAAGGAAATTTCATCCGTTCAAAACGTGAAAGAAGCTTTCTGAGAAACTTCTTTCTGATCTGTGAATTCATCTCACACAGTTACAACCTATGCCTCAAGAAGCAGTTTGCTAACACTCTTTTCGTGGAATCTGGAAAGTGATATTTGGTAGCCCATGGGGGCCCATGGTGAAAAAGGAAATGTCCTCACATAATAACTACAGAGAAACTTTCTGAGAGATTGCTTTCTGAAGTGTTTCTTCATCACACAGCGTTCCACCCTTCCCTTCTTGGAGCAGCTTGCTAACACTGTTCTCGTGGATTCTGCAAAGTTATATTTGGGAGCTCATTGAGGGCTAGGGTGAAAAAGGAATTATCCTCACATAATAACTAAAAAGAACCTTCTGAGAAACTGCATGGCCATGTGTGAATGCAACTCACAGAGTTACACGTTTCTCTTCAGTGATCAGTTTGTTAGCACAGTTTTCTGGAAATCTGCAATTTGGTATTTCATAGCGGAATGAACCTGACGGTGACAAAGGAAATATCCACAGATGAAAACTAGAAAGAAGCTTTCTTAGAAACCTCTTGGTGATGTGTGAATTCATCTCACAGGGTTTCAGTTATGTTTCGTGGAGCACTCCATTAACACTGTCTTTGAGGAAGCTGAGAAGGGCTTCCTTGGATCGCATTGAGGCCTACGCTGATAAAGGAAATTTCATCCGTTCAAAACGTGAAAGAAGCTTTCTGAGACACTTCTTTCTGATCTGTGATTTCATCTCACAGAGTTACAACCTATGCCTCAAGAAGAAGTTTGCTAACACTCTTTTCGTGGAATCTGGAAAGTGATATTTGGTAGCCCATAGGGGCCCATGGTGAAAAAGGAAATGTCCTCACATAATGACTACAGAGAAACTTTCTTAGAGATGGCTTTCTGATGTGTGACTTCATCACACAGAGTTCCAACCTTCCCTTCTTGAACCGTTTGCTAACACTGTTCTCGTGCATTCTGCAAAGTTATATTTGGAGGCTCATAGAGGGCTGGGGTGAAAAAGGAATTATCCTCACATAACAACGAAAGAGAAGCTTCTGAGAAACTGCATTGCCATGTGAGAATGCAACTCACAGAGTTACACGTTTCTCTTCAGTGATCAGTTTGTTAACACAGTTTTCTGGAAATCTGCAATTTTGTATTTCATAGCGCAATGAACCTTACGGTGACAAAGGAAATACCCACAGATGAAAACTAGAAAGAAGCTTTCTCAGAAACTTCTTTGTGATGTGTGAATTCATCTCACAGAGTTACACTTATGTTTCGTGTAGCAGTACATCAACACTGCATTTGAGGAAGCTGACAAGGGCTTCCTTGGATCGCATTGAGGTCTACGCTGATAAAGGAAATTTCATCCGTTCGAAACGTGAAAGAAGCTTTCTGAGAAACTTCTTTCTGATCTGTGAATTCATCTCACAGAGTTACAACCTATGCCTCAAGAAGCAGTTTGCTAACACTCTTTTCATGGAATCTGGAAAGTGATATTTGGTAGCCCATAGGGGCCCATGGTGAAAAAGGAAATGTCCTCACATAGTAACTACAGAGAAACTTTCTGAGAGATTGCTTTCTGATGTGTGACTTCATCACACAGAGTTCCACACTTCTCTTCTTGGAACAGTTTGCTAACACTGTTCTCGTGGATTCTGCAAAGGTATATTTGGGAGCTCGTTGAGGGCTAGGGTGAAAAAGGAGTTATCCTCACATAACAAATAAAGAGAAGCTTTCTGAGAAACTGCATTGCCATGTGTGAATGCAACTCACAGAGTTACACGTTTCTCCTCAGTCATCAGTTTCTTAACACAGTTTTCTGGAAATCTGCAATTTGGTATTTCATAGCTCAATGAACCTTACGGTGACAAAGGAAATGTCCACAGATGAAAACTAGAAAGAAGGTTTCTTAGAAACTTCTTGGTGATGTGTGAATTCATCTTACACAGTTACACTTATGTTTGGTGGAGCAGTCCATTAACACTGTCTTTGAGGCAGCTGAGAAGGGCTTCCTCGGATGGCATTGAGGCCTACGCTGATAAAGGAAATTTCATCCGTTCAAAACGTGAAAGAAGCTTTCCCAGAAACTTCTTGCTAATCTGTGAATTCATCTCACAGAGTTACAACCTATGCCTCAAGAAGCAGTTTGCTAACACTCCTTCGTGGAATCTGGCAAGTGATATTTTGTAGCCCCTAGGGGCCCATGGTGAAAAAGGAAATGTCCTCACATAATAACTACAGAGAAACTTTCTGAGAGATTGCTTTCTGGTGTGTGACTTCATCACACAGATTTCGACCCTTCCCTTCTTGGAACAGTTTGCTAACACTGTTCTCGTGGATTCTGCAAAGGTATATTTGGGAGCTCATGGAGGGCTAGGGTGAAAAAGGAGTTATCCTCACATTAAAACTAAAGAGAAGCATTCTGAGAAACTGCATTGCCATGTGTGAATGCAACACACAGAGTTACACGTTTCTCTTCAGTGATCAGTTTGTTAACACAGTTTTCTGGAAATCTGCAATTTGGTATTTCATAGCGCAATGAACCATAGGGTGGCAAAGGAAATACCCACAGATGAAAAAGAGAAAGTAGCTTTGGTAGAAACTTCTTGTTGATGTGTGAATTCATCTCACAGAGTTACACATATGTTTGGTGGAGCAGTCCATTAACACTGTCTTTGAGGAAGCTGAGAAGGGCTTCCTTGGATCGCATTGAGGCCTACTCTGATAAAGGAAATTTCATCCGTTCAAAACGTGAAAGAAGCTTTCTGAGAAACTTCTTTCTCATCTGTGAATGCATCTCACAGTGTTACAAGCTATGCCTCAAGAAGCAGTTTGCTAACACTCTTTTCGTGGAATCTGCAGAGTGATATTTGGTAGCCCATAGGTGCCCATGGTGAAAAAGGAAATGTCCTCACATAATAACTACAGAGAAACTTTCTGAGAGATTGCTTTCTGATATGTGACTTCATCACACAGAGTTCCACCCTTCCCTTCTTGGAACAGTTTGCTAACACTGTTCTCGTGGATTCTGCAAAGGTATATTTGGGATCTCATTGAGTGCTTGGGTGAGAAAGGAATTATCCTCACATAACAGCTAAAGAGAAGCTTTCTGAGAAACTGCATTGCCATGTGTGAATGCAACTCACAGAGTTACCCGTTTCTCTTCAGTGATCAGTTTGTTAACACAGTTTTCTGGAAATCTGCAATTTGGTATTTCATAGCGCAATGAACCTTACGGTGACAAAGGAAATACCCACAGATGAAAACTAGAAAGAATCTTTCTCAGAAACTTCTTGGTGATGGGTGAATTCATCTCACAGAGTTACACTTATGTTTCATGGAGCAATCCATTAACACTGTCTTTGAGAAAGCTCAGAATGTCTTCCTTGGATCTCATTGAGGCCTACGCTGATAAAGGAAATTTCAACCGTTCAAAACGTGAAAGAAGCTTTCTGAGAAACTTCTTTCTGATCTGTGAATTCATCTCACAGAGTTACAACCTATGCCTCAAGAAGCAGTTTGCTAACACTCTTTTCGTGGAATCTGGAAAGTGATATTTGGTAGCCCTTAGGGGCCCATGGTGAAAAAGGAAATGTCCTCACATAATAACTACAGAGAAACTTTCTGAGAGATTGCTTTCAGATGTGTGACTTCATCACAGAGAGTTCCACCCTTCCCTTCTTGGAACAGTTTGCTAACACTGTTCTCGTGGATTCTGCAAAGGTATATTTGGGAGCTCATTGAGGGCTAGGGTGAAAAAGGAAATATCCTCACATAACAACTAAAGAGATGCTTTCTGAGAAACTGCATTGCCATGTGTGAATGCAACACACAGAGTTACACGTTTCTCTTCAGTGATCAGTTTGTTAACACAGTTTTCTGGAAATCTGCAATTTGGTATTTCATAGCGCAATGAACCTGACGGTGGCAAAGGAAATACCCACAGATGAAAACTAGAAAGAAGCTTTCTTAGAAACTTCTTGGTGAGGTGTGAATTCATCTCACCGAGTTACACTTATGTTTCGTGGAGCAGTCCATTAACACTGTCTTTAAGGCAGCTGAGAAGGACTTCCTTGGATCGCATTGAGGCCTACGCTGATAACGGAAATTTCATCCGTTTAAAACGTGAAAGAAGCTTTCGGAGAAACTTCTTTCTTATCTGTGAATTCATCTCACAGAGTTACAACCTATGCCTCAAGAAGCTGTTTGCTAACACTCTTTGCGTGGAATCTGGAAAGTGATATTTGGTAGACCAAAGGGGCCCATGGTGAAAAAGGAAATGTCCTCACATCATAACTACAGAGAAACTTTCTGAGACCTTGCTTTCTGATGTGTGACTTCAACACACAGAGTTCCACCCTTCCCTTATTGGAACAGTTTGCTAACACTGTTTTCGTGGATTCTGCAAAGGTATATTTGGGAGCTCATTGAGGGCTAGGGTGAAAAAGGAATTATCCTCACATAACAACCAAAGAGAAGCTTTCTGAGAAACTGCATTGCCATGTTTGAATGCAACTCACAGAATTACACGTTTCTCTTCAGTGATCAGTTTGTTTACACAGTTTTCTGGAAATCTGAAATTTGGTATTTCATAGCGGAATGAACCTTACGGTGACAAAGGAAATCCCCACAGATGAAAACTAGAAAGAAGCTTTCTAAGAAACTTCTTGGTGTTGTGTGAATTCAACTCACAGAGATACACTTATGTTTCATGGAGCAGTAAATAAACACTATCTTTGAGGAAGCTGAGAAGGGCTTCCTTGGATCGCATTGAGGCCTACGCTGATAAAGGACATTTCGTCCGTTCAAAACGTGAAAGAACCTTTCTGAGAAACTTCTTTCTAATCTGTGAATTCATCTCACAGAGTTACAAACTATGCCTCAAGAAGCAGTTTGCTACCACTCTTTTCGTGGAATCTGGAAAGTGATATTTGGTAGCCCTTAGGGGCCCATGGTGAAAAAGGAAATGGCCTCACATAATAACTACAGAGAAACTTTCTGAGAGATTGCTTTCTGATGTGTGACTTCATCACACAGAGTTCCACCCTTCCCTTCTTGGAACAGTTTGCTAACACTGTTCTCGTGGATTCTGCAAAGGTATATTTGGGAGCTCATTGAGGGCTAGGGTGAAAAAGGAATTATCCTCACATAACAACTAAAGAGTAGCTTTCTGAGAAACTGCATTGCCATGTGTGAATGCAACTCCGCGAGTTACACGTTTCTACTCAGTGATCAGTTTCTTAACACAGTTTTCTGGAAATCTGCAATTTGGTATTTCATAGCGAAATGAACCTTACGGTGAGAAAGGAAATGTCCACAGATGAAAATTAGAAAGAAGCTTTCTTAGAAAGTTCTTGGTGATGTGTGAATGCATCTCACACAGTTACACTTATGTTTCGTGGAGCAGTCCATTAACACTGTCTTTGAGGAAGCTGAGAAGGGCTTCCTTGGATCGCATTGAGGCCTACGCTGATAAAGGAAATTTCATCCGTTCAAAACGTGAAAGAAGCTTTCTGAGAAACTTCTTTCTGTTCTGTGAATTCTACTCACAGAGTTACAACCTATGCCTCAAGAAGCAGTTTGCTAACACTCTTTTCGTGGATTCTGGAAAGTGATATTTGGTAGCCCATAGGGGCCCATGGTGAAAAAGGAAATGTCCTCACATAATAACTACAGAGAAACTTTCTGAGAGATTGCTTTCTGATGTGTGACTTCATCACACAAAGTTGCACCCTTCCCTTCTTGGAACAGTTTGCTAACACTGTTCTCGTGGATTCTGCAAAGGTATTTTTGGGAGCTCATTGAGGGCTAGGGTGAAAAAGGAATTATCCTCACATAACAAATAAAGAGAAGCTTTCTGAGAAACTGCATTGCCATTGGTGAATGCAACTCACAGAGTTACACGTTTCTCTTCAGTGATCAGTTTGTTAACACAGTTTTCTGGAAATCTGCAATTTGGAATTTCATAGCGCAATGAACCTGACGGTGACAATGGAAATATCCACTGATGAAAACTGGAAAGAAGCTTTCTTAGAAACTTCTTGGTGATGTGTGAATTCATCTCACAGAGTTACACTTATGTTTCGTGGAGCAGTGCATTAACACTGTCTTTGAGGAAGCTGAGAAGGGCTTCCTTGGATCGCATTGAGGCCTACGCTGATAAAGGAAATTTCATCCGTTCCAAACGTGAAAGAAGCTTTCTGAGAAACTTCTTTCTGATCTGTGAATTCATCTCACAGAGTTACAACCTATGCCTCAAGAAGCAGTTTGCTAACACTCTTTTCGTGGAATCTGGAAAGTGATATTTTTGAGCCCATAGGGGCCCATGGTGAAAAAAGAAGTATCCTCACATAAGAAAAGAGAGAATCTTTCTGAGAGATTGCTTTCTGATATGTGACTTCATGACACAGAGTTCCACTCTTCCCTTCTTGGAACAGTTTGCTAACACTGTTGTCGTGGATTCTGCAAAGTGATATTTGTAGCCCATAGGGGCCTGCGTTGAAAAATGGAGTATCCTCACTTGAGAACTAGAGAGAAGCTTTCTGAGAGATTGCTTTCTGATATGTGACTTGATCACACAGAGTTCCACCCTTCCCTTCTTGGAACAGTTTGCTGACACTGTTGTCGTGGATTCTGCAACGTGATAATTGGGAGCTCATTGAAGGCTATGGTGAAAAAGGAAATATCCTCAGATTAAAACTGCAACTAAGCCTTATGAGAAACTGCATTGCCATGCGTGAATGCAATTCACATAGTTACACGTTTCTCTTCAGTGATCAGTTTGTTGACACAGTTTTCTGGAAATCTGCAATTAGATACTTCATTGCGCAATGAAGCTTACGGTGACAAAGGAAATATCCTCAGATGAAAACTAGAAAGAAGCTTTCTTAGAAACTCCTTGGTGATGTGTGAATTCATCTCACAGAGTTACACTTATGTTTCTTGGAGCAGTTCATTAACACTGTCTTTGAGGAACCTGAGAAGGGCCTCTTTGGATCGCATTGAGGCCTACGCTGATAAAGGAAATTTCGAGAGTTCAAAACGTGAAAGAAGCTTTCTGAGAAACTTCTTTCTGATCAGTGAGTTTATCTCACAGACTTAAAACATAGACCTCAGGAAGAAGGTTGCTAACACTCTTTTCCTGGAAATTGCAAAGTCATATTTGGGAGCCCATAGGGGCCCATGGTGAAAAAGGAAATATACTCACATAATAACTAGAAAGAAGCTTTCTGAGAGATTGCTTTCTGATGTGTGACATCATCACACAGAGTTCCACCCTTCCCTTCTTGGAACAGTTTGCTAACACTTTTGTCCTGGATTCTGCAATGGGATATTTTTGAGCCCATAGGGGCCCTTGGTGGAAAAAGGAGTATCCTCACATAAGAACTAGAGAGAATCTTTCTGAGAGATTACTTTCTGATATGTGACTTCATCACACAGAGTTCCACTCTTAACTTCTTGGAACAGTTTGCTAACACTGTTGTCGTGGATTCTGCAAAGTGATATTTGGGAGCTCATTGAGGGCTATGGTGAAAAAGGAAATATCCTCATGTTAAAACTGGAAAGAAGCCTTCTGAGAAGCTGCATTGCCATGTGTGAATGCAACTCACAGAGTTACACGTTTCTCTTCAGTGATCAGTTTGTTAACACATTTTTCGGGAAATCTGCAATTAGATACTTCATAGCGCAATGAAGCTTACGGTGATAGAGAATTATCCTCAGATGAAAAATAGAAAGAAGCTTTCTTAGAAACTTCTTTGTGATGTGTGAATTCATCTCACAGAGTTACACGTATGTTTCGTGGAGCAGTCCATTAACACTGTTTTTGAGGAAACTGAGAAGGGCTTCCTTGGATCGCATTGAGGACTACGCTGATAAAGGAATTTTCATCAGTTCAAAACGTGAAAGAAGCTTTCTGAGAAACTTCTTTCTGATCAGTGAGTTCATCTCACAGACTTACAACATAGACCTCAGGAAGCAGTCTGCTAAAACTCTTTATGTGGAAACCTCAAAGTCATATTTGGGAGACCATAGGGGACCATGGTGAAAAAGGAAATGTCCTCATGTAATAACTAGAGAGAAGCTTTCTGAGAGATTGCATTCTGATGTGTGACTTCATCCCACAGAGTTCGATCCTTCCCTTCTTGTAACAGTTTGCTAACACTGTTGTCGCGGCTTTGCAAAGTGACATTTGGGAGCCCATAGAGGCTAATGGTGAAAAAGGAAATATCCTCACATAATAACTAGAGAGAAGCTTTCTGCGAGATTGCTGTCTCATGTGCGACTTCATCACACCGAGTTCCAGCCTTCCCTTCTTGTTACAGTTTGCTAACACTGTTGTCGTGGATACTGCAAAATGACATTGGGGAACTCATTGAGGGCTAAGGTGAAAAAGGAAATATCCTCAGATTAAAACTGGAAAGAAGAATTCTGAGAAACTGCTTTGGCATGTGTCAATGCAACTCACAGAGTTTCACGTTTCTCTTCAGTGATCAGGTTGTTAACACAGTTTTCTGCAAATCTGCAATTAGATACTTCAAAGCACAATGAATCTTACAGTGACAAAGGAAATTTCCTCAGATGATATCTAGAAAGAAGCTTTCTTAGAAACTTCTTGGTGATGTGTGAAGTCATCTCACAGACTTACACATATGTTTCCTGGAGCAGTCCATACACACTGTCTTTGAGGAAGCTGAGAAGGGCATCTTTGGATCGCATTGAGGCCTACGCTGATAAAGGAAATTTCGTCAGTTCAAAACGTGAGAGAAGCTTTCTGAGAAACTTCTTTCGAATCAGTGAGTTCATCTCACATGCTTACAACATAGACCTCAGGAAGCAGTTTGCTAACACTCTTTTCCTGGAATCTGCAAAGTCATATTTGGCAGCCCATAGGGGCCCATGGTGAAAAAGGAAATATCCTCACATAATAACTAGAGAGAAGCTTTCTGAGAGATTGCCTTCTGATGTGTGACTTCATCACACAGAGTTCCACTCTTAACTTCTTGGAACAGTTTGCTAACACTGTTGTCGTGGATTCTGCAAAGTGATATTTCGGAGCTCTTTGAGGGCTATGGTGAAAAAGGAAATATCCTCATATTAAAACTGGAAGGAAGCCTTCTGAGAATCTGCATTGCCATGTGTGAATGCAACTCACAGAGTTACACGTTTCTCGTCAGTGATGAGTTTGTTAACACAGTTCTCTGGAAATCTGCAATTTGGTATTTCATAGCGCAATGAACCTTACGGTGGTAAAGGAAATATCCACTGATGAAAACTAGAAAGAAGCTTTCTTAGAAACTTCTTGGTGATGTGTGATTTCATCTCACAGAGTCACACTTATGTTTCGTGGAGCAGTCCATTAACACTCTCTTTGAGGAAGCTGAGAAGGGCTTCCTTGGATCGCATTGAGGCCTACGCTGATAAAGGAAATTTCATCCGTTCAAAACGAGAAAGAAACTTTCTGAGAAACTTCTTTCTGATCTGTGAATTCATCTCAAAGAGTTACACTTATGTTTCGTGGAGCAGTCCGTTAACACTGTCTTTGAGGAAGCTGAGAAGGGCTTCCTTGGATCGCATTGAGGCCTACGCTGATAAAGGAAATTTCATCCGTTCAAAACGAGAAAGAAACTTTCTGAGAAACTTCTTTCTGATCTGTGAATTCATCTCAAAGAGTTACACTTATGTTTCGTGGAGCAGTCCGTTAACACTGTCTTTGAGGAAGCTGAGAAGGGCTTCTTTGATCGCATTGAGGCCTACGCTGATAAAGGAAATTTCATCCGTTCAAAACGTGAAAGAAGCTTTCTGAGAAACTTCTTTCTGATCTGTGAATTCATCTCACAGAGTTACAACCTATGCCTCAAGAAGCAGTTTGCTAACACTCTTTTCGTGGAATCTGGAAAGTGATATTTGGTACCCCGACGGGGCCCATGGTGAAAAAGGAAATGTCCTTACATCATAACTACAGAGAAACTTTCTGAGAGATTGCTTTCTGATGTGTGACTTCATCACACAGAGTTCCACCGTTCCCTTCTTGGAACAGTTTGCTAACACTGTTCTCCTGGATTCTGCAAAGTTATATTTGGGGGCTCATTGAGGGGTAGGGTGAAAAAGGAATTATCCTCACATAATAACTAAAGAGAAGCTTTCTGAGAAACTTCATTGCCATGTGTGAATGCAACTCACATAGTTACACGTTTCTCTTCAGTGATCAGTTTGTTAACACAGTTTTCTGGAAATCTGCAATTTGGTATTTCATAGCGCAATGAACCTTACGGTGACAAAGGAAATATCCAGATATGAAAAGTAGAAAGAAGCTTTCTTAGAAACTTCTTGGTGATGTGTGAATTCATCTCACAGAGTTACACTTGTGTTTCGTGGAGCAGTCCATTAACACTGTCTTTGAGGAAGCTGAGAAGGGCTTCTTTGATCGCATTGAGGCCTATGCTGATAAAGGAAATTTCATCCGTTCAAAACGTGAAAGAAGCTTTCTGAGAAACTTCTTTCTGATCTGTGAATTCATCTCACAGTGTTACAACCTATGCCTCAAAAAGCAGTTTGCTAACACTCTTTTCGTGGAATCTGGAAAGTGATATTTGGTAGCCCGTAGGGGCCCATGGTGAAAAAGGAAATGTCCACACATAATAACTACAGAGAATCTTTCTGAGAGATTGCTTTCTGATGTGTGACTTCATCACACAGAGTTCCAATCTTCCCTTTCTGAACAGTTTGCTAACACTGTTCTCGTGGATTCTGCAAAGGTATATTTGGGGGCTCATTGAGGGGTAGGGTGAAAAAGGAATTATCCTCACATAATAACTAAATAGAAGCTTTCTGAAAAACTGCATTGCCATGTGTGAATGCAACTCACAGAGTTACACCTTTCTCTTCAGTGATCAGTTTGTTAACACAGTTTTCTGGAAATCTGCAGTTTGGTATTTCGTAGCACAATGAACCTTACGGTGACAAAGGAAATATCCACAGATAAAAAGTAGAAAGAAGCTTTCTTAGAAACTTCTTCGTGATGTGTGAATTCATCTCACAGAGTTACACTTATGTTTCGTGAAGCAGTCCATTAACACTGTCTTTGAGGAAGCTGAGAAGGGCTTCCTTGGATCACATTGAGGCCTACGCTGATAAAGGAAATTTCATCCGATCAATACGTGAAAGAAGCTTTCTGAGAAACTTCTTTCTGATCTGTGAATTCATCTCACAGAATTACAACCTATGCCTCAAGAAGCAGTTTGCTAACACTCTTTTCGTGGAATCTGGAAAGTGATATTTGGTAGCCCATAAGGGCCCATGGTGAAAAAGGAAAAGTCCTCACATAAATACTACAGAGAAACTTTCTGAGAGATTGCTTTCTGATGTGTTACTTCATCGCACAGAGTTCCACATTTCTCTTCTTGGAACAGTTTGCTAACACTGTTCTCGTGGATTCTGCAAAGGTATATTTGGGAGCTCATTGAGGGCTAGTGTGAAAAAGGAATTATCCTCACAGAATAACTTAAGAGAAGCTCTCTGAGAAACTGCATTGCCATGTGTGAATGCAACTCACAGAGTTACACGTTTCTCTTCAGTGTTCAGTTTTTTTACACAGTTTTCTGGAAATCTGCAATTTGGTATTTCGTAGTGCAATGAACCTTACTGTGACAAAGGAAATATCCACAGATGAAAAGTAGAAAGAAGCTTTCTTAGAAACTTCGTGGTGATGTGTGAATTCATCTCACAGAGTTACACTTATGTTTCGTGGAACAGTCCATTAACACTGTCTTTGAGGAAGCTGAGAAGGGCTTCCTTGGATCGCATTGAGACCTACGCTGATAAAGGAAATTTCATCCGTTCAACACGTGAAACAAGCTTTCTGAGAAACTTCTTTCTGATCTATGAATTCATCTCACAGAGTTACAACCTATGCCTCAAGAAGCAGTTTGCTAACACTCTTTTCGTGGAATCTGGAAAGTGATATTTGGTAGCCCCTAGGGGCCCAAGGTGAAAAAGGAAATGTCCTCACATCATAACTACAGAGAAACTTTCTGAGAAATTATATTCTGATGTGTGACTTCATCACACAAAGTTCCACCCTTCCCTTCTTGGAACAGTTTGCTAACAATGTTCTCGTGGATTCTGCAAAGGTATATTTGGGAGCTCATTGAGGGCTAGGGAGTAAAAGGAATTATCCTCACATAATAACTAAAGAGAAGCTTTCTGAGAAACTGCATTGCCATGTGTGAATGCAACTCACAGAGTTACACGTCTCTCTTCAGTGATCAGTTTGTTAACACAGTTTTCTGGAAATCTGCAATTTGGTATTTCATAGCGCAATGAACCTTGCGGTGACAAAGGAAATATCCACAGATAAAAAGTAGAAAGAAGCTTTCTTAGAAACTTCCTGGGGATGTGTGAATTCATCTCACAGAGTTACACTTATGTTTCGTGGAGCAGTCCATTAACACTGTCGTTGAGGAAGCTGAGAAGGGCTTCCTTGGATCGCATTGAGGCCTACGCTGATAAAGGAAATTTCATCCGTTCAACACCTAAAATAAGCTTTCTGAGACACTTCTTTCTGATCTGTGAATTCATCTCACAGAGTAACAACCTATGCCTCAAGAAGCAGTTTGCTAACACTCTTTTCGTGGAATCTGGAAAGTGATATTTGGTACCCCGACGGGGCCCATGGTGAAAAAGGAAATGTCCTTACATCATAACTACAGAGAAACTTTCTGAGAGATTGCTTTCTGATGTGTGACTTCATCACACAGAGTTCCACCGTTCCCTTCTTGGAACAGTTTGCTAACACTGTTCTCCTGGATTCTGCAAAGTTATATTTGGGGGCTCATTGAGGGGTAGGGTGAAAAAGGAATTATCCTCACATAATAACTAAAGAGAAGCTTTCTGAGAAACTTCATTGCCATGTGTGAATGCAACTCACATAGTTACACGTTTCTCTTCAGTGATCAGTTTGTTAACACAGTTTTCTGGAAATCTGCAATTTGGTATTTCATAGCGCAATGAACCTTACGGTGACAAAGGAAATATCCAGATATGAAAAGTAGAAAGAAGCTTTCTTAGAAACTTCTTGGTGATGTGTGAATTCATCTCACAGAGTTACACTTATGTTTCGTGGAGCAGTCCATTAACACTGTCTTTGAGGAAGCTGAGAAGGGCTTCTTTGATCGCATTGAGGCCTATGCTGATAAAGGAAATTTCATCCGTTCAAAACGTGAAAGAAGCTTTCTGAGAAACTTCTTTCTGATCTGTGAATTCATCTCACAGTGTTACAACCTATGCCTCAAAAAGCAGTTTGCTAACACTCTTTTCGTGGAATCTGGAAAGTGATATTTGGTAGCCCATAGGGGCCCATGGTGAAAAAGGAAATGTCCACACATAATAACTACAGAGAATCTTTCTGAGAGATTGCTTTCTGATGTGTGACTTCATCACACAGAGTTCCAATCTTCCCTTTCTGAACAGTTTGCTAACACTGTTCTCGTGGATTCTGCAAAGGTATATTTGGGGCCTCATTGAGGGGTAGGGTGAAAAAGGAATTATCCTCACATAATAACTAAATAGAAGCTTTCTGAAAAACTGCATTGCCATGTGTGAATGCAACTCACAGAGTTACACCTTTCTCTTCAGTGATCAGTTTGTTAACACAGTTTTCTGGAAATCTGCAGTTTGGTATTTCGTAGCACAATGAACCTTACGGTGACAAAGGAAATATCCACAGATAAAAAGTAGAAAGAAGCTTTCTTAGAAACTTCTTCGTGATGTGTGAATTCATCTCACAGAGTTACACTTATGTTTCGTGAAGCAGTCCATTAACACTGTCTTTGAGGAAGCTGAGAAGGGCTTCCTTGGATCACATTGAGGCCTACGCTGATAAAGGAAATTTCATCCGATCAATACGTGAAAGAAGCTTTCTGAGAAACTTCTTTCTGATCTGTGAATTCATCTCACAGAATTACAACCTATGCCTCAAGAAGCAGTTTGCTAACACTCTTTTCGTGGAATCTGGAAAGTGATATTTGGTAGCCCATAAGGGCCCATGGTGAAAAAGGAAAAGTCCTCACATAAATACTACAGAGAAACTTTCTGAGAGATTGCTTTCTGATGTGTTACTTCATCGCACAGAGTTCCACATTTCTCTTCTTGGAACAGTTTGCTAACACTGTTCTCGTGGATTCTGCAAAGGTATATTTGGGAGCTCATTGAGGGCTAGTGTGAAAAAGGAATTATCCTCACAGAATAACTTAAGAGAAGCTCTCTGAGAAACTGCATTGCCATGTGTGAATGCAACTCACAGAGTTACACGTTTCTCTTCAGTGTTCAGTTTTTTTACACAGTTTTCTGGAAATCTGCAATTTGGTATTTCGTAGTGCAATGAACCTTACTGTGACAAAGGAAATATCCACAGATGAAAAGTAGAAAGAAGCTTTCTTAGAAACTTCGTGGTGATGTGTGAATTCATCTCACAGAGTTACACTTATGTTTCGTGGAACAGTCCATTAACACTGTCTTTGAGGAAGCTGAGAAGGGCTTCCTTGGATCGCATTGAGACCTACGCTGATAAAGGAAATTTCATCCGTTCAACACGTGAAACAAGC
The DNA here is from genome assembly GCF_007565055.1 of Rhinopithecus roxellana. NCBI lineage: Eukaryota > Metazoa > Chordata > Mammalia > Primates > Cercopithecidae > Rhinopithecus > Rhinopithecus roxellana. Next base: position 46,947,798 of record NC_044553.1, read on the forward strand.
TTTCTGAGAAACTTCTTTCTGATCTATGAATTCATCTCACAGAGTTACAACCTATGCCTCAAGAAGCAGTTTGCTAACACTCTTTTCGTGGAATCTGGAAAGTGATATTTGGTAGCCCCTAGGGGCCCAAGGTGAAAAAGGAAATGTCCTCACATCATAACTACAGAGAAACTTTCTGAGAAATTATATTCTGATGTGTGACTTCATCACACAAAGTTCCACCCTTCCCTTCTTGGAACAGTTTGCTAACAATGTTCTCGTGGATTCTGCAAAGGTATATTTGGGAGCTCATTGAGGGCTAGGGAGTAAAAGGAATTATCCTCACATAATAACTAAAGAGAAGCTTTCTGAGAAACTGCATTGCCATGTGTGAATGCAACTCACAGAGTTACACGTCTCTCTTCAGTGATCAGTTTGTTAACACAGTTTTCTGGAAATCTGCAATTTGGTATTTCATAGCGCAATGAACCTTGCGGTGACAAAGGAAATATCCACAGATAAAAAGTAGAAAGAAGCTTTCTTAGAAACTTCCTGGGGATGTGTGAATTCATCTCACAGAGTTACACTTATGTTTCGTGGAGCAGTCCATTAACACTGTCGTTGAGGAAGCTGAGAAGGGCTTCCTTGGATCGCATTGAGGCCTACGCTGATAAAGGAAATTTCATCCGTTCAACACCTAAAATAAGATTTCTGAGACACTTCTTTCTGATCTGTGAATTCATCTCACAGAGTAACAACCTATGCCTCAAGAAGCAGTTTGCTAACACTCTTTTCGTGGAATCTGGAAAGTGACGTTTGGTAGCCCATAGGGGCCCATGGTGAAAAAGGAAATGTCCTCATATAATTACTACAGAGAAACTTTCTGAGAGATTGCTTTCTGATGTGTTACTTCATCGCACAGAGTTCCACCCTTCCCTTCTTGGAACAGTTTGCTAACACTGTTCTCGTGGATTCTGCAAAGGTATATTTGGGAGCTCTTTGAGGGCTAGGGTGAAAAAGGAATTATCCTCACATAATAACTAAAGAGAAGCTTTCGGAGAAACTGCATTGCCATGTGTGAATGCAACTCACAGAGTTACACGTTTCTCTTCAGTGATCAGTTTGTTAACACAGTTTTCTGGAAATCTGCAATTTGGTATTTCGTAGCTCAATGAACTTTACACTGACACAGGAAATATCCACAGATGAAAAGTAGAAAGAAGCTTTCTTAGAAAATTCTTGGTGATGTGTGAATTCATCTCACAGAGTTACACTTATGTTTCGTGGAGCAGTCCATTAACACTGTCTTTGAGAAAGCGGAGAAGGTCTCCCTTGGATCGCTTTGAGGCCTACGCTGATAAAGGAAATTTCATCCGTTCAACACGTGAAAGAAGTTTTCTGAGAAACTTCTTTCTGATCTGTGAATTCATCTCACAGAGTTACAACCTATGCCTCAAGAAGCAGTTTGCTAACACTCTTTTCGTGGAATCTGGAAAGTCATATTTGGTAGCCCCTAGGGGCCCATGGTGAAAAAGGAAATGTCCTCACGTCATAAGTACAGAGAAACTTTCTGAGACATTGCTTTCTGATGTGTGACTTCATCACACAGAATTCCACCCTTCCCTTTTTGGAACAGTTTGCTAACACTATTCTCGTGGATTCTGCAAAGTTATATTTGGGAGCTCATTGAGTGTTAGGGTGTAAAAGGAATTATCCTCACATAATAACTAAAGAGAAGCTTTCTGAGAAACTGCATTGCCATGTGTGAATGCAACTCACAGAGTTACACGTTTCTCTTCAGAGATCAGTTGGTTAACACAGTTTTCTGGAAATCTGCAATTTGGTATTTCGTAGTGCTATGACCTTACGGTGACAAAGGAAATATCCACAGATGAAAACTAGAAAGAAGCCATCTTAGAAACTTCTTTGTGATGTGTGAATTCATCTCACAGAGTTACACTTATTTTTCGTGGAGCAGTCCATTAACACTGTCTTTGAGGAAGCTGAGAAGGGCTTCCTTGGATCGCATTGAGGCCTACGCTGATAAAGGAAATTTCATCCGTTCAAAACGTGAAAGAAGCTGTCGGAGAAACTTCTTTCTGATCTGTGAATTCATCTCACACAGTTACAACCTATGCCTCAAGAAGCAGTTTGCTAACACTCTTTTCGTGGAATCTGGAAAGTGATATTTGGTAGCCCCTAGGGGCCCAAGGTGAAAAAGGAAATGTCCTCACATCATAACTACAGAGAAACTTTCTGAGAAATTGGATTCTGATGTGTGATTTCATCACACAAAGTTCCACACTTCCCTTCTTGGAACAGTTTCCTAACACTGTTCTCCTGGATTCTGCAAAGGTATATTTGGGAGCTCATTGAGGGCTAGGGAGTAAAAGGAATTATCCTCACATAATAACTAAAAGAAGCTTTCTGAGAAACTGCATTGCCATGTGTGAATGCAACTCACAGAGTTACACGTTTATCTTCAGTGATCAGTTTGTTAACACAGTTTTCTGGAAATCTGCAATTTGGGATTTCATAGCGCAGTGAACCTTACGTTGACAAAGGAAATATCCACAGATGAAAAGTAGAAAGAAGCTTTCTTAGAAACTTCCTGGTGATGTGTGAATTCATCTCACAGAGTTACACTTATGTTTCGTGGAGCAGTCCATTAACACTGTCTTTGAGGAAGCTGAGAAGGGCTTCCTTGGATCGCATTGAGGCCTACGTTGATAAAGGAAATTTCATCCGTTCAAAACGTGAAAGAAGCTTTCTGAGAAACTTCTTTCTGATCTGTGAATTCATCTCACACAGTTACAACCTATGCCTCAAGAAGCAGTTTGCTAACACTCTTTTCGTGGAATCTGGAAAGTGATATTTGGTAGCCCATGGGGGCCCATGGTGAAAAAGGAAATGTCCTCACATAATAACTACAGAGAAACTTTCTGAGAGATTGCTTTCTGAAGTGTTTCTTCATCACACAGCGTTCCACCCTTCCCTTCTTGGAGCAGCTTGCTAACACTGTTCTCGTGGATTCTGCAAAGTTATATTTGGGAGCTCATTGAGGGCTAGGGTGAAAAAGGAATTATCCTCACATAATAACTAAAAAGAACCTTCTGAGAAACTGCATGGCCATGTGTGAATGCAACTCACAGAGTTACACGTTTCTCTTCAGTGATCAGTTTGTTAGCACAGTTTTCTGGAAATCTGCAATTTGGTATTTCATAGCGGAATGAACCTGACGGTGACAAAGGAAATATCCACAGATGAAAACTAGAAAGAAGCTTTCTTAGAAACCTCTTGGTGATGTGTGAATTCATCTCACAGGGTTTCAGTTATGTTTCGTGGAGCACTCCATTAACACTGTCTTTGAGGAAGCTGAGAAGGGCTTCCTTGGATCGCATTGAGGCCTACGCTGATAAAGGAAATTTCATCCGTTCAAAACGTGAAAGAAGCTTTCTGAGACACTTCTTTCTGATCTGTGATTTCATCTCACAGAGTTACAACCTATGCCTCAAGAAGAAGTTTGCTAACACTCTTTTCGTGGAATCTGGAAAGTGATATTTGGTAGCCCATAGGGGCCCATGGTGAAAAAGGAAATGTCCTCACATAATGACTACAGAGAAACTTTCTTAGAGATGGCTTTCTGATGTGTGACTTCATCACACAGAGTTCCACCCTTCCCTTCTTGAACCGTTTGCTAACACTGTTCTCGTGGATTCTGCAAAGTTATATTTGGAGCTCATAGAGGGCTGGGGTGAAAAAGGAATTATCCTCACATAACAACGAAAGAGAAGCTTCTGAGAAACTGCATTGCCATGTGAGAATGCAACTCACAGAGTTACACGTTTCTCTTCAGTGATCAGTTTGTTAACACAGTTTTCTGGAAATCTGCAATTTTGTATTTCATAGCGCAATGAACCTTACGGTGACAAAGGAAATACCCACAGATGAAAACTAGAAAGAAGCTTTCTCAGAAACTTCTTTGTGATGTGTGAATTCATCTCACAGAGTTACACTTATGTTTCGTGTAGCAGTACATCAACACTGCATTTGAGGAAGCTGACAAGGGCTTCCTTGGATCTCATTGAGGTCTACGCTGATAAAGGAAATTTCATCCGTTCGAAACGTGAAAGAAGCTTTCTGAGAAACTTCTTTCTGATCTGTGAATTCATCTCACAGAGTTACAACCTATGCCTCAAGAAGCAGTTTGCTAACACTCTTTTCATGGAATCTGGAAAGTGATATTTGGTAGCCCATAGGGGCCCATGGTGAAAAAGGAAATGTCCTCACATAGTAACTACAGAGAAACTTTCTGAGAGATTGCTTTCTGATGTGTGACTTCATCACACAGAGTTCCACACTTCTCTTCTTGGAACAGTTTGCTAACACTGTTCTCGTGGATTCTGCAAAGGTATATTTGGGAGCTCATTGAGGGCTAGGGTGAAAAAGGAGTTATCCTCACATAACAAATAAAGAGAAGCTTTCTGAGAAACTGCATTGCCATGTGTGAATGCAACTCACAGAGTTACACGTTTCTCCTCAGTCATCAGTTTCTTAACACAGTTTTCTGGAAATCTGCAATTTGGTATTTCATAGCTCAATGAACCTTACGGTGACAAAGGAAATGTCCACAGATGAAAACTAGAAAGAAGGTTTCTTAGAAACTTCTTGGTGATGTGTGAATTCATCTTACACAGTTACACTTATGTTTGGTGGAGCAGTCCATTAACACTGTCTTTGAGGCAGCTGAGAAGGGCTTCCTCGGATCGCATTGAGGCCTACGCTGATAAAGGAAATTTCATCCGTTCAAAACGTGAAAGAAGCTTTCCCAGAAACTTCTTGCTAATCTGTGAATTCATCTCACAGTGTTACAACCTATGCCTCAAGAAGCAGTTTGCTAACACTCCTTCGTGGAATCTGGCAAGTGATATTTTGTAGCCCCTAGGGGCCCATGGTGAAAAAGGAAATGTCCTCACATAATAACTACAGAGAAACTTTCTGAGAGATTGCTTTCTGGTGTGTGACTTCATCACACAGATTTCGACCCTTCCCTTCTTGGAACAGTTTGCTAACACTGTTCTCGTGGATTCTGCAAAGGTATATTTGGGAGCTCATGTAGGGCTAGGGTGAAAAAGGAGTTATCCTCACATTAAAACTAAAGAGAAGCTTTCTGAGAAACTGCATTGCCATGTGTGAATGCAACACACAGAGTTACACGTTTCTCTTCAGTGATCAGTTTGTTAACACAGTTTTCTGGAAATCTGCAATTTGGTATTTCATAGCGCAATGAACCATAGGGTGGCAAAGGAAATACCCACAGATGAAAAAGAGAAATTAGCTTTGGTAGAAACTTCTTGTTGATGTGTGAATTCATCTCACAGAGTTACACATATGTTTGGTGGAGCAGTCCATTAACACTGTCTTTGAGGAAGCTGAGAAGGGCTTCCTTGGATCGCATTGAGGCCTACACTGATAAAGGAAATTTCATCCGTTCAAAACGTGAAAGAAGCTTTCTGAGAAACTTCTTTCTCATCTGTGAATGCATCTCACAGTGTTACAAGCTATGCCTCAAGAAGCAGTTTGCTAACACTCTTTTCGTGGAATCTGCAGAGTGATATTTGGTAGCCCATAGGTGCCCATGGTGAAAAAGGAAATGTCCTCACATAATAACTACAGAGAAACTTTCTGAGAGATTGCTTTCTGATATGTGACTTCATCACACAGAGTTCCACACTTCCCTTCTTGGAACAGTTTGCTAACACTGTTCTCGTGGATTCTGCAAAGGTATATTTGGGATCTCATTGAGTGCTTGGGTGAGAAAGGAATTATCCTCACATAACAGCTAAAGAGAAGCTTTCTGAGAAACTGCATTGCCATGTGTGAATGCAACTCACAGAGTTACCCGTTTCTCTTCAGTGATCAGTTTGTTAACACAGTTTTCTGGAAATCTGCAATTTGGTATTTCATAGCGCAATGAACCTTACGGTGACAAAGGAAATACCCACAGATGAAAACTAGAAAGAATCTTTCTCAGAAACTTCTTGGTGATGGGTGAATTCATCTCACAGAGTTACACTTATGTTTCATGGAGCAATCCATTAACACTGTCTTTGAGAAAGCTCAGAATGTCTTCCTTGGATCTCATTGAGGCCTACGCTGATAAAGGAAATTTCAACCGTTCAAAACGTGAAAGAAGCTTTCTGAGAAACTTCTTTCTGATCTGTGAATTCATCTCACAGAGTTACAACCTATTCCTCAAGAAGCAGTTTGCTAACACTCTTTTCGTGGAATCTGGAAAGTGATATTTGGTAGCCCTTAGGGGCCCATGGTGAAAAAGGAAATGTCCTCACATAATAACTACAGAGAAACTTTATGAGAGATTGCTTTCAGATGTGTGACTTCATCACAGAGAGTTCCACCCTTCCCTTCTTGGAACAGTTTGCTAACACTGTTCTCGTGGATTCTGCAAAGGTATATTTGGGAGCTCATTGAGGGCTAGGGTGAGTAAGGAAATATCCTCACATAACAACTAAAGAGATGCTTTCTGAGAAACTGCATTGCCATGTGTGAATGCAACACACAGAGTTACACGTTTCTCTTCAGTGATCAGTTTGTTAACACAGTTTTCTGGAAATCTGCAATTTGGTATTTCATAGCGCAATGAACCTGACGGTGGCAAAGGAAATACCCACAGATGAAAACTAGAAAGAAGCTTTCTTAGAAACTTCTTGGTGAGGTGTGAATTCATCTCACCGAGTTACACTTATGTTTCGTGGAGCAGTCCATTAACACTGTCTTTAAGGCAGCTGAGAAGGACTTCCTTGGATCGCATTGAGGCCTACGCTGATAACGGAAATTTCATCCGTTTAAAACGTGAAAGAAGCTTTCGGAGAAACTTCTTTCTTATCTGTGAATTCATCTCACAGAGTTACAACCTATGCCTCAAGAAGCTGTTTGCTAACACTCTTTGCGTGGAATCTGGAAAGTGATATTTGGTAGACCAAAGGGGCCCATGGTGAAAAAGGAAATGTCCTCACATCATAACTACAGAGAAACTTTCTGAGACCTTGCTTTCTGATGTGTGACTTCAACACACAGAGTTCCACCCTTCCCTTATTGGAACAGTTTGCTAACACTGTTTTCGTGGATTCTGCAAAGGTATATTTGGGAGCTCATTGAGGGCTAGGGTGAAAAAGGAATTATCCTCACATAACAACCAAAGAGAAGCTTTCTGAGAAACTGCATTGCCATGTTTGAATGCAACTCACAGAATTACACGTTTCTCTTCAGTGATCAGTTTGTTTACACAGTTTTCTGGAAATCTGAAATTTGGTATTTCATAGCGGAATGAACCTTACGGTGACAAAGGAAATCCCCATAGATGAAAACTAGAAAGAAGCTTTCTTAGAAACTTCTTGGTGTTGTGTGAATTCAACTCACAGAGATACACTTATGTTTCATGGAGCAGTAAATAAACACTATCTTTGAGGAAGCTGAGAAGGGCTTCCTTGGATCGCATTGAGGCCTACGCTGATAAAGGACATTTCGTCCGTTCAAAACGTGAAAGAACCTTTCTGAGAAACTTCTTTCTAATCTGTGAATTCATCTCACAGAGTTACAAACTATGCCTCAAGAAGCAGTTTGCTACCACTCTTTTCGTGGAATCTGGAAAGTGATATTTGGTAGCCCTTAGGGGCCCATGGTGAAAAAGGAAATGGCCTCACATAATAACTACAGAGAAACTTTCTGAGAGATTGCTTTCTGATGTGTGACTTCATCACACAGAGTTCCACCCTTCCCTTCTTGGAACAGTTTGCTAACACTGTTCTCGTGGATTCTGCAAAGGTACATTTGGGAGCTCATTGAGGGCTAGGGTGAAAAAGGAATTATCCTCACATAACAACTAAAGAGTAGCTTTCTGAGAAACTGCATTGCCATGTGTGAATGCAACTCCGCGAGTTACACGTTTCTCCTCAGTGATCAGTTTCTTAACACAGTTTTCTGGAAATCTGCAATTTGGTATTTCATAGCGAAATGAACCTTACGGTGAGAAAGGAAATGTCCACAGATGAAAATTAGAAAGAAGCTTTCTTAGAAAGTTCTTGGTGATGTGTGAATGCATCTCACACAGTTACACTTATGTTTCGTGGAGCAGTCCATTAACACTGTCTTTGAGGAAGCTGAGAAGGGCTTCCTTGGATCGCATTGAGGCCTACGCTGATAAAGGAAATTTCATCCGTTCAAAACGTGAAAGAAGCTTTCTGAGAAACTTCTTTCTGTTCTGTGAATTCTACTCACAGAGTTACAACCTATGCCTCAAGAAGCAGTTTGCTAACACTCTTTTCGTGGATTCTGGAAAGTGATATTTGGTAGCCCATAGGGGCCCATGGTGAAAAAGGAAATGTCCTCACATAATAACTACAGAGAAACTTTCTGAGAGATTGCTTTCTGATGTGTGACTTCATCACACAAAGTTCCACCCTTCCCTTCTTGGAACAGTTTGCTAACACTGTTCTCGTGGATTCTGCAAAGGTATTTTTGGGAGCTCATTGAGGGCTAGGGTGAAAAAGGAATTATCCTCACATAACAAATAAAGAGAAGCTTTCTGAGAAACTGCATTGCCATTGGTGAATGCAACTCACAGAGTTACACGTTTCTCTTCAGTGATCAGTTTGTTAACACAGTTTTCTGGAAATCTGCAATTTGGAATTTCATAGCGCAATGAACCTGACGGTGACAATGGAAATATCCACTGATGAAAACTGGAAAGAAGCTTTCTTAGAAACTTCTTGGTGATGTGTGAATTCATCTCACAGAGTTACACTTATGTTTCGTGGAGCAGTGCATTAACACTGTCTTTGAGGAAGCTGAGAAGGGCTTCCTTGGATCGCATTGAGGCCTACGCTGATAAAGGAAATTTCATCCGTTCCAAACGTGAAAGAAGCTTTCTGAGAAACTTCTTTCTGATCTGTGAATTCATCTCACAGAGTTACAACCTATGCCTCAAGAAGCAGTTTGCTAACACTCTTTTCGTGGAATCTGGAAAGTGATATTTTTGAGCCCATAGGGTCCCATGGTGAAAAAAGAAGTATCCTCACATAAGAAAAGAGAGAATCTTTCTGAGAGATTGCTTTCTGATATGTGACTTCATGACACAGAGTTCCACTCTTCCCTTCTTGGAACAGTTTGCTAACACTGTTGTCGTGGATTCTGCAAAGTGATATTTGTAGCCCATAGGGGCCTGCGTTGAAAAATGGAGTATCCTCACTTGAGAACTAGAGAGAAGCTTTCTGAGAGATTGCTTTCTGATATGTGACTTGATCACACAGAGTTCCACCCTTCCCTTCTTGGAACAGTTTGCTGACACTGTTGTCGTGGATTCTGCAACGTGATAATTGGGAGCTCATTGAAGGCTATGGTGAAAAAGGAAATATCCTCAGATTAAAACTGCAACTAAGCCTTATGAGAAACTGCATTGCCATGCGTGAATGCAATTCACATAGTTACACGTTTCTCTTCAGTGATCAGTTTGTTGACACAGTTTTCTGGAAATCTGCAATTAGATACTTCATTGCGCAATGAAGCTTACGGTGACAAAGGAAATATCCTCAGATGAAAACTAGAAAGAAGCTTTCTTAGAAACTCCTTGGTGATGTGTGAATTCATCTCACAGAGTTACACTTATGTTTCTTGGAGCAGTTCATTAACACTGTCTTTGAGGAACCTGAGAAGGGCCTCTTTGGATCGCATTGAGGCCTACGCTGATAAAGGAAATTTCGAGAGTTCAAAACGTGAAAGAAGCTTTCTGAGAAACTTCTTTCTGATCAGTGAGTTTATCTCACAGACTTAAAACATAGACCTCAGGAAGAAGGTTGCTAACACTCTTTTCCTGGAAATTGCAAAGTCATATTTGGGAGCCCATAGGGGCCCATGGTGAAAAAGGAAATATACTCACATAATAACTAGAAAGAAGCTTTCTGAGAGATTGCTTTCTGATGTGTGACATCATCACACAGAGTTCCACCCTTCCCTTCTTGGAACAGTTTGCTAACACTTTTGTCCTGGATTCTGCAATGGGATATTTTTGAGCCCATAGGGGCCCTTGGTGAAAAAAGGAGTATCCTCACATAAGAACTAGAGAGAATCTTTCTGAGAGATTACTTTCTGATATGTGACTTCATCACACAGAGTTCCACCCTTCCCTTCTTGGAACAGTTTGCTAACACTGTTGTCGTGAATTCTGCAAAGTGATATTTGGGAGCTCATTGAGGGCTTTGGTGAAAAAGGAAATATCCTCAGGTTAAAACTGGAAAGAAGCCTTCTGAGAAGCTGCATTGCCATGTGTGAATGCAACTCACAGAGTTACACGTTTCTCTTCAGTGATCAGTTTGTTAACACATTTTTCGGGAAATCTGCAATTAGATACTTCATAGCGCAATGAAGCTTACGGTGATAGAGAATTATCCTCAGATGAAAAATAGAAAGAAGCTTTCTTAGAAACTTCTTTGTGATGTGTGAATTCATCTCACAGAGTTACACGTATGTTTCGTGGAGCAGTCCATTAACACTGTTTTTGAGGAAACTGAGAAGGGCTTCCTTGGATCGCATTGAGGACTACGCTGATAAAGGAATTTTCATCAGTTCAAAACGTGAAAGAAGCTTTCTGAGAAACTTCTTTCTGATCAGTGAGTTCATCTCACAGACTTACAACATAGACCTCAGGAAGCAGTCTGCTAAAACTCTTTATGTGGAAACCTCAAAGTCATATTTGGGAGACCATAGGGGACCATGGTGAAAAAGGAAATGTCCTCATGTAATAACTAGAGAGAAGCTTTCTGAGAGATTGCATTCTGATGTGTGACTTCATCCCACAGAGTTCGATCCTTCCCTTCTTGTAACAGTTTGCTAACACTGTTGTCGCAGCTTTGCAAAGTGACATTTGGGAGCCCATAGAGGCTAATGGTGAAAAAGGAAATATCCTCACATAATAACTAGAGAGAAGCTTTCTGCGAGATTGCTGTCTCATGTGCGACTTCATCACACCGAGTTCCAGCCTTCCCTTCTTGTTACAGTTTGCTAACACTGTTGTCGTGGATACTGCAAAATGACATTGGGGAACTCATTGAGGGCTAAGGTGAAAAAGGAAATATCCTCAGATTAAAACTGGAAAGAAGAATTCTGAGAAACTGCTTTGGCATGTGTCAATGCAACTCACAGAGTTTCACGTTTCTCTTCAGTGATCAGGTTGTTAACACAGTTTTCTGCAAATCTGCAATTAGATACTTCAAAGCACAATGAATCTTACGGTGACAAAGGAAATTTCCTCAGATGATATCTAGAAAGAAGCTTTCTTAGAAACTTCTTGGTGATGTGTGAAGTCATCTCACAGACTTACACATATGTTTCCTGGAGCAGTCCATACACACTGTCTTTGAGGAAGCTGAGAAGGGCATCTTTGGATCGCATTGAGGCCTACGCTGATAAAGGAAATTTCGTCAGTTCAAAACGTGAGAGAAGCTTTCTGAGAAACTTCTTTCGAATCAGTGAGTTCATCTCACATGCTTACAACATAGACCTCAGGAAGCAGTTTGCTAACACTCTTTTCCTGGAATCTGCAAAGTCATATTTGGCAGCCCATAGGGGCCCATGGTGAAAAAGGAAATATCCTCACATAATAACTAGAGAGAAGCTTTCTGAGAGATTGCCTTCTGATGTGTGACTTCATCACACAGAGTTCCACTCTTAACTTCTTGGAACAGTTTGCTAACACTGTTGTCGTGGATTCTGCAAAGTGATATTTCGGAGCTCTTTGAGGGCTATGGTGAAAAAGGAAATATCCTCATATTAAAACTGGAAGGAAGCCTTCTGAGAATCTGCATTGCCATGTGTGAATGCAACTCACAGAGTTACACGTTTCTCGTCAGTGATGAGTTTGTTAACACAGTTTTCTGGAAATCTGCAATTAGATACTTCATAGCGCTATGAAGCTTACAGTGACAAAGGAAATATCCTCAGATGAAAACAAGAAAGAAGCTTTCTTAGAAACTTCCTGGTAATGTGTGAATTCGTCTCACAGAGTTACACTTATATTTCGGGGAGCAGTCCCTCAACACTGTCTTTGAGGAAATTCAGAAGGACTTCTTTGGATCGCATTGAGGCCTACGCTGATAAAGGTAATTTCATGAGTTCAAAACGTGAAAGAAGCTTTCTGCGAAACTTCTTTCTGATCAGTGAGTTCACCTCACAGACTTACAACATAGATCTCAGGAAGCAGTTTGCTAACACTCTTTTCGTGGAAAATGCAAAGTCATATTTGGGAGCCCATAGGGGCTCATGGTGAAAAAGGAAATATCCTCACATAATAACTAGAGAGAAGCTTTCTGCGAGATTGCTTTCCGATGTGTGAGTTCATCACACAGAGGTCCACCGTTCCCTTCTTGGAACAGTTTGCTAACACTGTTGTCCTGAATTCTGCAAAGTGATATTTGGGAAAACATAGCGGCTCAAGGTGAAAAAAGAAGTATACGCACATAAGAACTAGAGAGAAGCTTTCTGAGAGATTGCTTTCTGATGTGTGACTTCATCACACAGAGTTCCACCCTTCCCTTCTTGGAACAGTTTGCTAACACTGTTGTCCTGGATTTTGCAGAGCGACGTTTGGGAGCCCATAGGGGCCCATGGTGAAAAAAGAAGTATCCTCACATAAGAAGTAGAGAGAAGTTTTCTGAGAGATTGCTTTCTAATATGTGACTTCATCACACAGAGTTCCACCCTTACCTTCTTGGAACTGTTTGCTAACACTGTTGTCGTGGATTCTGCAAAGTGATATTCCGGAGCTGTTTGAGGGCTATGGTGAAAAAGGAAATATCCTCAGATTCAAACTGGAAAGAAGCCTCTGAGAAACTGAATTGCCATCTGTGAAAGCAAATCAGAGAGTTACACGTTTCTCTTCAGTGATCAGTTTGTTAACACCGTTTCCTTGAAATGTGAAATTAGATACTTCATAGCGCAATGAAGCTTACGGTGACAAAGGAAATATCCTCAGATGAAAACGAGAAAGAAGCTTTCTTAGCAACTTCTTGGTGATGTGTGAATTCATCTCACAGAGTTACAATTACGTATCGTGGAGCAGTCCATTAACACTGTCTTTGAGGAAGCTGAGAAGGGTTTATTTGGATCGCTTTGAGGCCTATGCTGATAAAGGAAATTTCATCAGGTTAAAACGTGAAAGAAGCTTTCTGAGAAAATTCTTTCTGATCAGTGAGTTCATCTCACAGACTTACAACATAGACCTCAGGAAGCAGTTTGCTAACACTATTTTCATGGAAAGTGCAAATCATATTTGGGAACCCATAGGGGCCCATGGTGAAAAAAGAAGTATCCTCACATAAGAACTAGAGAGAAGCTTTTGGAGAGATAGCTTTCTAATATGTGACTTCATCACACAGAGTTCCACTCTTCCCCTCTTGGAACAGTTTGCTAACACTGTTGTCGTGGATTATGCAAAGTGACATTTGGGAGCTCATTGAGGGCTAAGGTGAAAAAGGAAATATCCTCAGATTAAAACAGGAAAGAAGCCTTCTGAGAAACTGCATTGCCATGTGTGTATGCAACTCACAGAGTTTCACGTTTCTCTTCAGTGATCAGTTTGTTAACACAGTTTTCAGGAAATCTGCAATTAGATACTTCATAGCGCAATGAAGCATACGGTGACAAAGGAAATATCCTCATATGAAAACTAGAAAGAAGCTCTATGAGAAACTTCTTGGTGATGTGTGAATTCATCTCACAGAGTTACACTTATGTTTCGGGGAGCAGTCCATTAACACTGTCTATAAGGAAGCTGAGAAGGGATTCTTTGGATCGCATTGAGGCCAACGCTGATAAAGGAAACTTCATGGGTTCAAAACGTGAAAGAAGCTTTCTGAGAATCTTCTTTCTGATCAGTGAGTTCATCTCACAAACTTACAACATAGACCTCAGGAAGCAGTTTGCTAACACTCTTTTCGTGGAAAATGCAAAGTCATATTTGGGAGCCCATGGGGCCCCATGGTGAAAAAGGAAATATCCTCACATAATAACTAGAGAGAAGCTTTCGGAGAGATTGCTTTCTGATGTGTGACTTCATCACACAGATTTCCACCCTTCCCTTCTTGGAACAGTTTGCTAACACTGTTGTCCTGGATTCTGTAAAGTGATATTTGGGAGCCATTGGGGGCCCATGGTGAAAAAAGAAGTATCCTCACATAAGAACTAGAGAGAAGTTTACTGAGAGATTGCTTTCTGATATGTGACTTCATCACACAGAGTTCCACCCTTCCCTTCTTGGAACAGTTTGCTAACACTGTTGTCGTGGATTCTGAAAAGTGATATTTGGGAGCACTTAGGGGCCCATGGTGAAAAAAGAAATATCCTCACATAAGAACTGGAGAGAAACTTTCTGAGAGATTGCTTTCTGATGTGTGACTTCATCACAAAGAGTTCCACCCTTCCCTTCTTGGAACAGTTTGCTAACACTGCTGTCGTGGATTCTGCAAAGGTATATTTGGGAGCTCATTGAGGGTTATGGTGAAAAAGGAAATATCCTCAGATAAAAACTGGAAAGAAGGCTTCTGAGAAACTGCATTGCCATGAGTGAATGCAACTCACAGAGTTACATGTTTCTCTTCAGTGATCAGTTTGTTAACACAGTTTTCTGGAAATCTGCAATTAGATACTTCATAGCGCAATGAAGCTGATGGTGACAAAGGAAATATCCTCAGATGAAAACTAGAAAGAAGCTTTCTTTGAAACTTCTTGGTGATGTGTGAATTCATCTCACAGAGTTACACTTATGTTTCGTGGAGGATTCCATTAAAACTGTCCTTGAGGAACCTGAGAAGGGCTTCTATGGATCACATTGAGGCCTACGCTGAAAAAGGAAATTTCATCCGTTCAAAACATGAAAGAATCTTTCTGAGAAACTTCTTTCTGATCTGTGAATTCATCTCACAGAGTTACAACCTATGCCTCAAGAAGCAGTTTGCTAACACTCTTTTAGTGGAATCTGCAAAGAGATATTTGGGAGCCTATTGGGGCCCATGGTGAAAAAGGAAATATCCTCCGATAATTACTAGAGAGAAGCTTTCTGAGAGATTGCTTTCTGATGTGTGACTTCATCTCACAGAGTTACGCCAGTGTTTTTTGGAACCGTTTCTTAGGACTGTTTCCGTGGATTCCGAGAAGTGATATTTCAGATGGCTTTGAAGAATAGAAGGAGAAAAGAAATATCCTCCAAGAAAAAGCGGAATCAAGCTTTCTGAGAAACTGCTTTGTGATATGTGAATTCATTTCACAGTGTTATATCACCCTTTCTCGGGGGAGTTTCCTAGCACTCATTTTGAGGAATCTCAGATGTGATGTCTTGGATATCGTGGAACCGCATGGTGAATAAGGAACTATCCTCGGAGAAACCTGCAGAGAATCATTCTCAGAAACTTCTTTGTTGTGGGTGAATTCAGCCCACAGATGTCCATGATTGTTTTCACTGAGACGCTTGCTAGCAGAGTTTTCGCAGAATCTGCAATAGGACACACGGTGGTGCGCCGAGATCACAAATAACCTCGTCTTACTAAAGAAAGAAGCTTTCTGAGAAACCGCTTTGTGATGTGTGAAGTCCAATCACTAAATTACAGCTGTATTTCGTGGGGCCGTGGCCTAGCCCTATTTGTGTGGAATCTGAGAACAGATATTCCGGAACCCTTTGAAAACAAGGAGGCCCATGGAAATATCTTCCAATAAAAATGAGAAAGAAGCTTTCTGAGAAACTTCTTTGTGATCTGTGAATTCTTCTCACAGAGTTACAACTTGGGTCTCATGAAGCAGTTTGCTACCTCACTTTTCGTGGAATATGCAAAGGGATATTTGGGAGTCCATTGGGGCCCATTGTGAAAAAGGAAATATCCTCGGATAATAACTAGAGAAAAGCTTTCTGAGAGATTGCTTTCTGATGTGTGACTTCAGCACACAGAGTTCCACCCTTCCCTTCTTGGAACAGTTTACTAACACTGTTGTCGTTGATACTGCAAAGTGATATTTGGGAGCTCATTGAGGGCTATGGTGAACAAGGAAATATCTTCAGAAAAACATTGGAAAGAAGCCTTCTGGGAAAATGCACTTCGATGTATGAATGCAACTCACAGAGTTACACGTTTCTCTTCAGTGATCAGTTTGCTAACATAGTTTTCTGGAAATCTGCCTCGGGATATTTCTTAGTGCAAAGAAGCTAACGGTGTCAAAGGAAATATCCTCAGATGAAAACTAGAAAGAAGCTCTCTTAGAAACTTCTTGGTGATGTGTGAATTCATCTCACAGAGTTACACTTATGTTTCTGGAGCAGTCCATTAACACTGTCTTTGGGGAACCTGAGAAGGGCTTCCTTGAATCGCATTGAGGCCTACGCTGATAAAGGAAATTTCATCAGTTCAAAACGTGAAAGAAGCTTTCTAAGAAACTTCTTTCTGATCTGTGAGTTCATCTCACAGACTTATAACTTAGACTTCAGGAAGCAGTTTGCTAACACTCTTTTCGTGGAATCTGGAAACTGATATTTGGTAGCCCATAGGGGCCCATGGTGAAAAAGGAAATGTCCTCACATAATAACTACAGAGAAACGTTCTGAGAGATTGCTTTCTGATGTGTGACTTCATCACACAGAGTTCCAACCTTCCCTTCTTGGAACAGTTTGATAACACTGTTTTCGTGGATTCTGCAAAGGTATATTTGGGAGCTCATTGAGGGCTAGGGTGAAAAAGGAATTATCCTCACATAATAACTAAAGAGAAGCTTTCTGAGAAACTGCATTGCCATGAGTGAATGCCACTCACAGAGTTACACGTTTCTCTTCAGTGATCAGTTAGTTAACAGAGTTTTCTGGAAATCTGCAATTTGGTATTTCATAGTGCAATGAACCTTACGGTGACAAAGGAAATATCCACAGATGAAAACTAGAAAGAAGCATTCTTAGAAAGTTCTTGGTGATGTGTGAATTCATCTCACAAATTTACACTTATGTTTCGTGGAGCAGTCCATTAACACTGTCATTGAGGAAGCTGAGAAGGGCTTCCTTGGATCGCATTGAGGCCTACGCTGATAAAGGAAATTTCATCTGTTCAAAACAGGAAAGAAGCTTTCTGAGAAACTTCCTTCTGATCCCTGAGTTCATCTCACAGACTTATAACGTAGACTTCAGGAAGCAGTTTGCTAACACTCTTTTCGTGGAATCTGTAAAGTGATATTTGGGAGCCCATAGGGGCCCATGGTGAAAAAGGAAATATCCTCAGGTAATTACTAGAGAGAAGCTTTCTGAGAGATTGCTTTCTGATGTGTGACTTCATTTCACAGAGTTACGCCAGTGTTTTTTGGAACCGTTTCTTAGAACTGTTTCGTGCATTCCAAGAAGTGATATTTCAGATGGCTTTGAAGAATAGAAGGAGAAAAGAAATATCCTCCAAGAAAAATCGGAATCAAGCTTTCTGAGAAACTGCTTTGTGATATGTGAATTCATTTCACAGTGTTATATCACCCTTTCTCGGGGGAGTTTCCTAGCACTCATTTTGAGGAATCTCAAATGTGATGTCTTGGATATCGTGGAACCGCATGGTGAATAAGGAACTATCCTCGGAGAAACCTGCAGAGAAGCCGTCTCAGAAACTTCTTTGTTGTGGGTGAATTCAGCCCACAGATGTCCTTGATTGTTTTCACTGAGAAGCTTGCTAGCAGAGTTTTCGCAGAATCTGCAATAGAACACACGGTGGCGCTCCGAGACCACAAATAACCTGGTCTTACTAAAGAAAGAAGCTTTCTGAGAAACCGCTTTGTGATGTGTGAATTCAACTCACTAAGTTACAGGTGTATTTCGTGGGGATGCGGCCTAGCCCTACTTGTGTGGAATCTGAGAACAGATATTCCGGAACCCATTGAAAACAAGGGGGCCCATGGAAATAACTTCCAATAAAAATGAGAAAGAAGCTTTCTGAGAAACTTCTTTGTGATCTGTAAATTCCTCCCACAGAGTTACAACTGAGGCCTCATGAAGCAGTTTGCTACCTCACTTTTCGTGGAAACTGCAAAGGGATATTTGGGACTCCATTGGGGCCCATTGTGAAAAAGGAAATATCCTCAGATAATAACTAGAGAAAAGCTTTCTGAGAGATTGCTTTCTCATGTGTGACTTCAGCACACAGAGATCCACCCTTCTCTTCTTTGAACAGTTTGCAAACACTGTTGTCGTGGATACTGCAAAGTGATATTTGGGAGCTCATTGAGGGCTATGGTGAACAAGGAAATATCTTCAGATAAACACTGGAAAGAAGCCTTCTGGGAAAATGCAGTTCGAAGTATGAATGCAACTCACAGAGTTACACGTTTCTCTTCAGTGATCAGTTTGCTAACATAGTTTTCTGGAAATCTGCCTCGGGATATTTCTTAGTGGAAAGAAGCTAACGGTGTCAAAGGAAATGTCCTCAGATGAAAACTAGAAAGAAGCTTTCTTAGAAACTTCTTGGTGAGGTGTGAATTCATCCACAGAGTTACACTTGTGTTTCGTGGAGCAGTCCATTAACACTGTCTTAGAGGAAGCTGAGAAGGGCATCCTTGGATCGCATTGAGGCCTACGCGGATAAAGGAAATTTCGTCCATTCAAAACGTGACAGAATCTTTCTGGGAAACTTGTTTCTGATCTGTGAATTCATCTCACAGAGTTTCAAACTATGCCTCAAGAAGTAGTTTGCTAACACTCTTTTCGTGGAATCTCGAAAGTGATATTTGGTAGCCCATAGGGGCCCATGGTGAAAAAATAAATGTCCTCACATAATAACTACAGAGAAACTTTCTGAGAGATTGCTTTCTGATGTGTGACTTCATCACACAGAGTTCCACCCTTCCCTTCTGGGAACAGTTTGCTAACACTGTTCTCGTGGAATCTACAAAGGTATATTTTGGAGCTCATTGAGGGCTAGGGTGAAAAAGGAATTACCCACACATAACAACTAAAGAGAAGCTCTCTGAGAAACTGCATTGCCATGTGAGAATGCAACTCACAGAGTTATACGTTTCTCTTCAGTGATCAGTTTGTTAACACAGTTTTCTGGAAATCTGTAATTTGGTATTTCATAGCGCAATGAAACTTACGGTGACAAAGGAAATACCCACAGATGAAAACTAGAAAGAAACTTTCGTAGAAACTTCTTGGTGATGTGTGAATTCATCTCACAGAGTTACACTAATGTTTCGTGGAGCAGTCCATTAACACTGTCTTTTAGGAAGCTGAAAAGGGCTTCCTTCATCGCATTGAGGCCTACGCTGATAAAGGAAATTTCATAAGTTCAAAACGTGAAAGAAGCTTTCTGAGAAACTTCTTTCTGATCTGTGAATTCATCTCAGAGAGTTACAACTATGCCTAAAGAAGCAGTTTGCTAACACTCTTATCGTGGAATCTGCAAAGTGATATTTTGTAGCCCATAGGGGCCCATGATGAAAAAGGAAATGTCCTCACATAATAACTACAGAGAAACTTTCTGAGAGATTGCTTTCTGATGTGTGACTTCATCACACAGAGTTCCAACCTTCCATTCTGGGAACAGTTTGCTAACACTGTTCTCGTGGATTCTGCAAAGGTATATTTGGGAGCTCATTGAGGGCTAGGGTGAAAAAGGAATTATCATCACAGAATAACTATAGAGAAGCTTTCCGAAAATCTGCATTGCCATGTGTGAATGCAACTCACAGAGTTACACGTTTCTCGTCAGTGATCAGTTTGTTAACACAGTTTTCTGGAAATCTGCAATTTGGTATTTCATAGCGCAATGAACCTTACGGTGACAAAGGAAATGACCACAGATGAAAACTGGAAAGAAGCTTTCTTAGAAACCTCTTGGTGATGTGTGAATTCATCTCACAGAGTTACACTTATGTTTTTGGAGCAGTCCATTAACACTGTCTTTGATGAACCTGAGAAGTTCTTCCTTGGATCGCATTGAGGCCTACGCTGATAAAGGAAATTTCATCCGTTCAAAACGTGAAAGAATCTTTCTGAGAAACTTCTTTCTGATCTGTGAATTCATCTCACAGAGGTACAAGCTATGCCTCAAGAAGAAGTTTGCTAACACTCTTTTCGTGGAATCTGAAAAGTGATATTTGGTAGCCCCTAAGGGCCCATGGTGAAAAAGGAAATGTCCTCACATAATAACTACAGAGAAACTTTCTGAGAGATTGCTTTCTGATGTGTGACTTCATCACACAGAGTTCCACCCTTCCCTTCTTGGAACACGTTGCTAACACTGTTCTCGTGAATTCTGCAAGGGTATATTTGGGAGCTGATTGAGGGCTAGGGTGAAAAAGGAATTATCCTCACATAATAACTAAAGAGAAGCTTTCTGAGAAACTGCATTGCCAGGTGTGAATGCAACTCACAGAGTTACACGTTTCCCTTCAGTGATTAGTTTGTTCACACAGTTTACTGGAAATCTGCAATTTGGTATTCCATAGCGCAATGAACCTTACGGGAAAATGGAAATATCCACAGATGAAAACTGGAGAGAAGCTTTCTTAGAAACTTCTTGGTGATGTGTGAATTCATCTCACAGTGTTACACTTATGTTTCGTGAAGCAGTCCATTAACACTGTCTTTGAGGAAGCTGAGAAGGGCTTCCTTGGATCGCATTGAGGCCTACGCTGATCAAGGAAATTTCATCCGTTCAAAACGTGAAAGAAGCTTTCTGAGAAACTTCTTTCTGATCTGTGAATTCATCTCACAGAGTTACAACATATGCCTCAGAAGCAGTTTGCTAACACTCTTTTCGTGGAATCTGGAAAGTGATATTTGGTAGCCCCTAAGGGCCCATGGTGAAAAAGGAAATGTCCTAACATAAAAAGTACAGAGAAACTTTCTGAGAGATTGCTTTCTGATGTGTGACTTCATCACACAGAGTTCTACCCTTCCCTTCTTGGAACAGTTTGCTAACACAGTTCTCGTGGGTTCTGCAAAGGTATATTAGGGAGCTCATTGAGGGCTAGGGTGAAAAAGGAATTATCCTCACATAATACCTAAAGAGAAGCTTTCCGAGAAACCGCATTGCCATGTGTGAATGCAACTCAGAGTTACACGTTTCTCTTCACTGATCAGTTTGTTAACACAGTTTTCCGGAAATCTGCAATTTGGTATTTCATAGCGTAATGAACCTTACGGTGACAAAGGAAATATCCACAGATGAAAACTAGAAAGAAGCTTTCGTAGAACCATCTTGGTGATGTGTGAATTCATCTAACATAGTTACACTTATGTTTCGTGGAGCAGTCCATTAACACTGTCTTTGAGGAAGCTGGGAACGGCTTCCTTGGATCGCATTGAGGCCTATGCTGATAAAGGAAATTGCATCCGTTCAAAACGTGAAAGAAGCTTTCTGAGAAACTTCTTTCTGATCTGTGAATTCATCTCACAGAGAAACAACCTATGCCTCAAGAAGCAGTTTGCTAACACTCTTTTCGTGGAATCTGGAAAGTGATATTTGGTAGCCCACAGAGAACCATCGTGAAAAAGGAAATGTCCTCACATAATAACTACAGAGAAACTTTCTGAGAGATTTCTTTCTGATGTGTGACTTCATCACACAGAGTTCCACCCTTCCCTTCTTGGAACAGTTTGCTAACACTGTTCCTCGTGGATTCTGCAAAGGTATATTTGGGAGCTCATTGAGGGCTAGGGTGAAAAAGGAATTATCCTCACATAATAACTAAAGAGAAGCTTTCTGAGAAACTGCATTGCCATGTGTGAATGCAACTCACAGAGTTACACGTTTCTCTTCAGTGATCAGTTTGTTAACACAGTTTTCTGGAAATCTGCCATTTGGTATTTCATAGAGCAATGAACCTTACCTTGACAAAGGAAATATACAGAGATGAAAAGTAGAAAGAAGCTTTCCTAGAAACTTCTTGGTGATGTGAGAATTCATCTCACAGAGTTACACTTATGTTTAGCTGAGCAGTCCATAAACATTGTCTTTGAGGAAGCTGAGAAGGGCGTCCTTGGATCGCATTGAGACCTACGCTGATAAAGGAAATTTGATCGGTTCAAAACATGAAAGAAGCTGTCTGAGAAACTTCTCTCTGATCTGTGAATTTATCTCACAGGGTTACAACCTATGCCTCAAGAAGCAGTTTGCTAACACTCTTTTCGTGGAATCTGGAAAGTGATATTTGGTAGCCCAGAGTGGCCCATGGTGAAAAAGGAAATGTCCTCTCATAATAAATACAGAGAAACTTTCTGAGAGATTGCTTTCTGATGTGTGACTTCATCACACAGAGTTCCACACTTCCCTTCTTGGAACAGTTTGCTAACACTGTTCTCGTGGATTCTGCAAAGGTATATTTGGGAGCTCATTGAGGGCTAGGGTGAAAAAGGAATTATCCTCACATAGTAACTAAAGAGAAGCTTTCTGAGACACTGCATTGCCATGTGTGAATGCAACTCGCAGAGTTACACGTTTCTCTTCAGTGATCACTTTGTTAACACAGTTTTCTGGAAATCTGCAATTTGGTATTTCATAGCACAATGAACCTTATGGTGACAAAGGAAATATCCCCAGATGAAAAGTAGAAAGAAGCTTTCTTAGAAACTTCTTGGTGATTTGTGAAGTCATCTCACAGAGATACGCTTATGTTTCGTGGAGCAGTCCATTAACACTGTCGTTGAGGAAGCTGAGAAGGGGTTCCTTGGATCGCATTGAGGCCTACGCTGATAAAGGAAATTTCATCCGTTCAAAACGTGATAGAAGCTCTCTGAGAAACTTCTTTCTGATCTGTGAATTCATCTCACAGAGTTACAACCTATGACTCAAGAAGCAGTTTGCTAACACTCTTTTCGTGGAATCTGGAAGGTGATATTTGGTAGCCCATAGGGGCCCATGGTGAAAAAGAAAATGTCCTCACATAATAACTACAGAGAAACTTTCTGAGAGATTGCTTTCTGATGTGTGACTTCATCACACAGAGTTCCACCCCTCTCTTCTTGGAACAGTTTGCTAACACTGTTTTCGTGGATTCTGCAAAGTTATATTTGGGAGCTCATTGAGGGCTAGGGTGAAAAAGGAATTATCCTCACATAATAACTAAAGAGAAGCTTTCTGAGAAACTGCATTGCCATGTGTGAATGCAACTCACAGAGTTACACGTTTCTCTTCAGCGATCAGTTTGTTAACACAGTTTTCTGGAAATATGCAATTTGGTATTTCATAGCGCAATGAACCTGACGGTGACAAAGGAAATATCCACAGATGAAAACTAGAAATAAGCTTTCCTAGAAACTGCTTGGTGATGTGTGAATTCATCTCACAGAGTTACACTTATGTTTCGTGGAGCAGTCCATTAGCACTCTCTTTGAGGAAGCTGAGAAGGGCTTACTTGGATCGCATTGAGGCCTACGCTGATAAAGGAAATTTCATCCGTTCAAAACGTGATAGAAGCTCTCTGAGAAACTTCTTTCTGATCTGTGAATTCATCTCACAGAGTTACAACCTATGCCTCAAGAAGCAGTTTGCTAACACTCTTTTCGTGGAATCTGGAAGTTGATATTTCGTAGCCCATAGGGGCCCAGTGTGAAAAAGAAAATGTCCTCACATAATAACTACAGAGAAACTTTCTCAGAGATTGCTTTCTGATGTGTGACTTCATCCCACAGAGTTCCACCCTTCCCTTCTTGGAACAGTTTGCTAACACTGTTCTCGTGGATTCTGCAAAGGTATATTTGGGAGCTAATTGAGGGTTTGGGAGTGAAAGGAATTATCCTCACATAATAACTAAAGAGAAGCTTTCTGAGAAACTGCATTGCCATGTGTGAATGCAACTCACAGAGTTACACGTTTCTCTTCAGTGATCAGTTTGTTAACACAGTTTTCTGGAAATCTGCAATTTGGTATTTCTTAGCGCAATGAACCTTACGGTGACAAAGGAAATATCCACAGATGAAAACTAGAAAGAAGCTTTCTTAGAAACTTCGTGGTGATGTGTGAATTCATCTCACAGAGTTACACTTATGTTTCGTGGAGCAGTCCATTAACACTGACTTTGAGGAAGCTGAGAAGGGCTTACTTGGATCGCATTGAGGCCTACGCTGATAAAGGAAATTTCATCCGTTCAAAACGTGATAGAAGCTCTCTGAGAAACTTCTTTCTGATCTGTGAATTCATCTCACAGAGTTACAACCTATGACTCAAGAAGCAGTTTGCTAACACTCTTTTCGTGGAATCTGGAAGGTGATATTTGGTAGCCCATAGGGGCCCATGGTGAAAAAGAAAATGTCCTCACATAATAACTACAGAGAAACTTTCTGAGAGATTGCTTTCTGATGTGTGACTTCATCACACAGAGTTCCACCCCTCTCTTCTTGGAACAGTTTGCTAACACTGTTTTCGTGGATTCTGCAAAGTTATATTTGGGAGCTCATTGAGGGCTAGGGTGAAAAAGGAATTATCCTCACATAATAATTAAAGAGAAGCTTTCTGAGAAACTGCCTTGCCATGTGTGAAGGCAACTCACAGAGTTACACGTTTCTCTTCAGTGATCAGTTTGTTAACACAGTTCTCTGGAAACCTGCAATTTGGTATTTCATAGTGCAATGAACCTTACGGTGACAAAGGAAATATCCACAGGTGAAAACTGGAGAGAAGCTTTCCTAGAAACTTCTTGGTGATGTGTGAATTCATCTCACAGTGTTACACTTATGTTTCGTGGAGCAGTCCATTAACACTGTCTTTGAGGAAGCTGAGAAGGGCTTCCTTGGATCGCATTGAGTCCTACGCTGATAAAGGAAATTTCATCCGTTCAAAACGTGAAAGAAGCTTTCTGAGAAACTTCTTTCTGATCTGTGAATTCATCTCACAGAGTACAACCTATGTCTCAAGAAGCAGTTTGCTAACACTGTTTTCGTGGAATCTGGAAAGTGATATTTGATAGCCCATAGGGGCCCATGGTGAAAAGGAAATGTCCTCACATCATAACTACAGAGAAACTTTCTGAGAAATTGCTTTCTGATGTGTGATTTCATCACACAGAGTTCCACACTTCCCTTCTTGGAACAGTTTGCTAACACTGTTGTCATGGACTCTGCAAAGTTATATTTGGGAGCTCATTGAGGGCTAGGGTGAAAAAGGAATTATCCTCACATAATAATTAAAGAGAAGCTTTCTGAGAAACTGCCTTGCCATGTGTGAAGGCAACTCACAGAGTTACATGTTTCCCTTCAGTGATCAGTTTCTTAACACAGTTTTCAGGAAATCTGCAATTTGGTATTTCATAGCGCAATGAACCTTACGGTGACAAAGGAAATATCCACAGATGAAAAGTAGAAAGAAGCTTTCTTAGAAACTTCTTGGTGATGTGTGAATTCATCTCACAGAGTTACACTTATGTTTCGTGGAGCAGTCCATTAACACTGTCTTTGAGGAAGCTGAGAAGGGCTTCCTTGGATCGCATTGAGTCCTACGCTGATAAAGGAAATTTCATCCGTTCAAAACGTGAAAGAAGCTTTCTGAGAAACTTCTTTCTGATCTGTGAATTCATCTCACAGAGTTACAACCTATGCCTCAAGAAGCAGTTTGCTAACACTCTTTTCGTGGAATCTGGAAGGTGATATTTGGTAGCCCTTAGGGGCCCATGGTGAAAAAGAAAATGTCCTCACATAATAACTACAGAGAAACTTTCTGAGAGATTGCTTTCTGATGTGAGACTTCATCACACAGAGTTCCACCCCTCCTTTCTTGGAACAGTTTGCTAACACTGTTGTCGTGAATTCTGCAAAGTTATATTTGGGAGCTCATTGAGGGTTAGGGTGAAAAAGGAATTATCCTCACATAATAACTAAAGAGAAGCTTTCTGAGAAACTGCCTTGCCATGTGTGAAGGCAACTCACAGAGTTACACGTTTCTCTTCAGTGATCAGTTTGTTAACACAGTTCTCTGGAAACCTGCAATTTGGTATTTCATAGTGCAATGAACCTTACGGTGACAAAGGAAATATCCACAGGTGAAAACTGGAGAGAAGCTTTCCTAGAAACTTCTTGGTGATGTGTGAATTCATCTCACAGTGTTACACTTATGTTTCGTGGAGCAGTCCATTAACACTGTCTTTGAGGAAGATGAGAAGGGCTTCCTTGGATCGCATTGAGGCCAACGCTGAAAAAGGAAATTTCATCAGTTCAAAACGTGAAAGAAGCTTTCTGAGAATCTTCTTTCTGACCTGTGAATTCATCTGACAGATGTTACAAACTATGCCTCAACAAGCAGGTTGCTAACAGTCTTTTCGTGGAATCTGGAAAGTGATATTTGGTAGCCCATAGGGGCCCATGGTGAAAAAGGAAATGACCTCACATCATAACTACAGAGAAACTTTCTGAGAGATTGCTTTCTGATGTGTGACTTCATCACACAGAGTTCCACCCTTCCCTTTTTGGAACAGTTTGCTAACACTGTTCCCGTGGATTCTGCAAAGGTATATTTGGGAGCTCATTGAGGGCTAGGGTGAAAAATGAATTATCCTCACATAATAACTAAAGAGAAGCTTTCTGAGAAACTGCATTGCCATGAGTGATTGCAACTCACAGAGTTACACGTTTCTCTTCAGTGATCAGTTTGTTAACACAGTTTTCTGGAAATCTGCAATTTGATATTTCATAGCGCAATGAACCTTACGGTGACAAAGGAAATATCCACAGATGAAAAGTAGAAAGAAGATTTCTTAGAAACTTCTTGGTGATGTGTGAATTCATCTCACAGAGTTACACTTACATTTCGTGGAGCAGTCCATTAACACTGTCTTTGAGGAGGCTGAGAAGGGTTTCCTTGTATCGCATTCAGTCCTACGCTGATAAAGGAAATTTCATCCGTTCAAAACGTGAAAGAAGCTTTCTGAGAAACTTCTTTCTGATCTGTGAATTCATCTCACAGAGTTACAAACTATGCCTCAAGAAGCAGTTTGCTAACACTCTTTTCGTGGAATCTGGAAAGTGATATTTGGTAGCCCATAGGGGCCCATGGTGAAAAAGGAAATGTCCTCACATAATAACTACAGAGAAACTTTCTGAGAGATTGCTTTCTGATGTGTGACTTCATCACACAGAGTTCCACCCTTCCCTTCTTGGAACAGTTTGCTAACACTGTTCTCGTGGATTCTGCAAAGGTATATTTGGGAGCTCATTGAGGGCTAGGGTGAAAAAGGAATTATCCTCACATAACAACTAAAGAGAAGCTTTCTGAGAAACTGCATTGCCATGTGTGAATGCAACTCACAGAGTTACACGTTTCTCTTCAGTGATCAGTTTGTTAACACAGTTTTCTGGAAATCTGCAATATGGTATTTCATAGCGCAATGAACCTGACGGTGACAAAGGAAATATCCACAGATGAAAAATAGAAAGAAGCTTTCTTAGAAACTTCTTGGTGATGTGTGAATTCATCTCACAGAGTTACACTTATGTTTCGTGGAGCAGTCCATTAACACTGTCTTTGAGGAAGCTGAGAAGGGCTTCCTTGGATCGCATTGAGGCCTACGCTGAAAAAAGAAATTTCAACCGTTCAAAACGTGAAAGAAGCTTTCTGAGAAACTTCTTTCTGATCTGTGAATTCTTCTCACAGAGTTACAAACTATGCCTCAAGAAGCAGTTTGCTAACACTCTTTTCCTGGAATCTGGAAAGTGATATTTGGTAGCCCCTAGGGGCCCATGGTGAAAAGGGAAATGTCCTCACATCATAAATACAGAGAAATTTTCTAAGAGATTGCTTTCTGATGTGTGACTTCATCACACAGAGTTCCAACCTTCCCTTCTTGGAACAGTTTGCTAACACTGTTGTCGTGGATACTGCAAAGGTATATGTGGGAGCTCATTGAGGGCTAGGGTGAAAAAGGAATTATCCTCACATAACAACTAAAGAGAAGCTTTCTGAGAAACTGCATTGCCATGTGTGAATGCAACTCACAGAGTTACACGTTTCTCTTCAGTGATCAGTTTGTTAACGCAGTTTTCTGGAAATCTGCAATTTGGTATTTCATAGCGCAATGAACCTGACGGTGACAAAGGAAATATCCATAGATGAAAACTAGAAAGAAGCTTTCTTAGAAACTTCTTGGTGATGTGTGAATTCATCTCACAGAGTTACACTTATGTTTCGTGGAGCAGTCCATTAACACTGTCTTTGAGGAAGCTGAGAAGGGCTTCCTTGGATCGCATTGAGGCCTACGCTGATAAAGGAAATTTCATCCGTTCAAAACGTGAAAGAAGCTTTCTGAGAAACTTCTTTCTGATCTGTGAATTCATCTCACAGAGTTACAACCTATGTCTCAAGAAGCAGTTTGCTAACACTCTTTTCGTGGAATCTGGAAAGTGATATTTGATAGCCCATAGGGGCCCATGGTGAAAAGGAAATGTCCTCACATCATAACTACAGAGAAACTTTCTGAGAGATTGCTTTCTGATGTGTGACTTCATCACACAGAGTTCCACCCTTCCCTTCTTGGAACAGTTTGCTAACACTGTTCTCGTGGATTCTGCAAAGGTATATTTGGGAGCTCATTGAGGGCTAGGGTGAAAAAGGAATTATCCTCACATAATAACTAAAGAGAAGCTTTCTGAGAAACTGCATTGCCATGTGTGAATGCAACTCACAGAGTTACACGTTTCTCTTCAGTGATCAGTTTGTTAACACAGTTTTCTGGAAATCTGCAATTTGGTATTTCATAGCGCAATGAACCTTACGGTGACAAAGGAAATATCCACAGATGAAAACTAGAAAGAAGCTTTCTTAGAAACTTCTTGGTGATGTGTGAATTCATCTCACAGAGTTACACTTATGTTTCGTGGAGCAGTCCATTAACACTGTCTTTGAGGAAGCTGAGAAGGGCTTCCTTGGATCGCATTGAGGCCTACGCTGATAAAGGAAATTTCATCCGTTCAAAACGTGAAAGAAGCTTTCTGAGAAACTTCTTTCTGATCTGTGAATTCATCTCACAGAGTTACAACCTATGCCTCAAGAAGCAGTTTGCTAACACTCTTTTCGTGGAATCTGGAAAGTGATATTTGGTAGCCCATAGGGGCCCATGGTGAAAAAGGAAATGTCCTCACATAATAACTACAGAGAAACTTTCTGAGAGATTGCTTTCTGATGTGTGACTTCATCACACAGAGTTCCACCCTTCCCTTCTTGGAACAGTTTGCTAACACTGTTCTCGTGGATTCTGCAAAGGTATATTTGGGAGCTCATTGAGGGCTAGGGTGAAAAAGGAATTATCCTCACATAACAACTAAAGAGAAGCTTTCTGAGAAACTGCATTGCCATGTGTGAATGCAACTCACAGAGTTACACGTTTCTCTTCAGTGATCAGTTTGTTAACACAGTTTTCTGGAAATCTGCAATTTGGTATTTCATAGCGCAATGAACCTTACGGTGACAAAGGAAATATCCACAGATGAAAACTAGAAAGAAGCTTTCTTAGAAACTTCTTGGTGATGTGTGAATTCATCTCACAGAGTTACACTTATGTTTCGTGGAGCAGTCCATTAACACTGTCTTTGAGGAAGCTGAGAAGGGCTTCCTTGGATCGCATTGAGGCCTACGCTGATAAAGGAAATTTCATCCGTTCAAAACGTGAAAGAAGCTTTCTGAGAAACTTCTTTCTGATCTGTGAATTCATCTCACAGAGTTACAACCTATGCCTCAAGAAGCAGTTTGCTAACACTCTTTTCGTGGAATCTGGAAAGTGATATTTGGTAGCCCATAGGGGCCCATGGTGAAAAAGGAAATGTCCTCACATAATAACTACAGAGAAACTTTCTGAGAGATTGCTTTCTGATGTGTGACTTCATCACACAGAGTTCCACCCTTCCCTTCTTGGAACAGTTTGCTAACACTGTTCTCGTGGATTCTGCAAAGGTATATTTGGGAGCTCATTGAGGGCTAGGGTGAAAAAGGAATTATCCTCACATAATAACTAAAGAGAAGCTTTCTGAGAAACTGCATTGCCATGTGTGAATGCAACTCACAGAGTTACACGTTTCTCTTCAGTGATCAGTTTGTTAACACAGTTTTCTGGAAATCTGCAATTTGGTATTTCATAGCGCAATGAACCTTACGGTGACAAAGGAAATATCCACAGATGAAAAGTAGAAAGAAGCTTTCTTAGAAACTTCTTGGTGATGTGTGAATTCATCTCACAGAGTTACACTTATGTTTCGTGGAGCAGTCCATTAACACTGTCTTTGAGGAAGCTGAGAAGGGCTTCCTTGGATCGCATTGAGGCCTACGCTGATAAAGGAAATTTCATCCGTTCAAAACGTGAAAGAAGCTTTCTGAGAAACTTCTTTCTGATCTGTGAATTCATCTCACAGAGTTACAACCTATGCCTCAAGAAGCAGTTTGCTAACACTCTTTTCGTGGAATCTGGAAAGTGATATTTGGTAGCCCATAGGGGCCCATGGTGAAAAAGGAAATGTCCTCACATCATAACTACAGAGAAACTTTCTGAGAGATTGCTTTCTGATGTGTGACTTCATCACACAGAGTTCCACCCTTCCCTTCTTGGAACAGTTTGCTAACACTGTTCTCGTGGATTCTGCAAAGGTATATTTGGGAGCTCATTGAGGGCTAGGGTGAAAAAGGAATTATCCTCACATAACAACTAAAGAGAAGCTTTCTGAGAAACTGCATTGCCATGTGTGAATGCAACTCACAGAGTTACACGTTTCTCTTCAGTGATCAGTTTGTTAACACAGTTTTCTGGAAATCTGCAATTTGGTATTTCATAGCGCAATGAACCTGACGGTGACAAAGGAAATATCCACAGATGAAAACTAGAAAGAAGCTTTCTTAGAAACTTCTTGGTGATGTGTGAATTCATCTCACAGAGTTACACTTATGTTTCGTGGAGCAGTCCATTAACACTGTCTTTGAGGAAGCTGAGAAGGGCTTCCTTGGATCGCATTGAGGCCTACGCTGATAAAGGAAATTTCATCCGTTCAAAACGTGAAAGAAGCTTTCTGAGAAACTTCTTTCTGATCTGTGAATTCATCTCACAGAGTTACAACCTATGCCTCAAGAAGCAGTTTGCTAACACTCTTTTCGTGGAATCTGGAAAGTGATATTTGGTAGCCCCTAGGGGCCCATGGTGAAAAAGGAAATGTCCTCACATCATAACTACAGAGAAACTTTCTGAGAGATTGCTTTCTGATGTGTGACTTCATCACACAGAGTTCCACCCTTCCCTTCTTGGAACAGTTTGCTAACACTGTTCTCGTGGATTCTGCAAAGGTATTTTTGGGAGCTCATTGAGGGCTAGGGTGAAAAAGGAATTATCCTCACATAATAACTAAGGAGAAGCTTTCTGAGAAACTGCATTGCCATGTGTGAATGCAACTCACAGAGTTACACGTTTCTCTTCAGTGATCAGTTTGTTAACACACTTTTCTGGAAATCTGCAATTTGGTATTTCATAGCGCAATGAAGCTTACGGTGACAAAGGAATATCCACAGATGAAAACAAGAAAGAAGCTTTCTTAGAAACTTCTTGGTGATGTGTGAATTCATCTCACAGAGTTACACTTATGTTTCGTGGAGCAGGCCATTAACACTGTCTTTGAGGAAGCTGAGAAGGGCTTCCTTGGATCGCATTGAGGCCTACGCTGATAAAGGAAATTTCATCCGTTCAAAACGTGAAAGAAGCTTTCTGAGAAACTTCTTTCTGATCTGTGAATTCATCTCACAGAGTTACAAGCTATGCCTCAAGAAGCAGTTTGCTAACACTCTTTTCGTGGAATCTGGAAAGTGATATTTGGTAGCCCATAGGGGCCCATGGTGAAAAAGGAAATGTCCTCACATAATAACTACAGAGAAACTTTCTGAGAGATTGCTTTCTGATGTGTGACTTCATCACACAGAGTTCCACCCTTCCCTTCTTGGAACAGTTTGCTAACACTGTTCTCGTGGATTCTGCAAAGGTATATTTGGGAGCTCATTGAGGGCTAGGGTGAAAAAGGAATTATCCTCACATAACAACTGAAGAGAAGCTTTCTGAGAAACTGCATTGCCATGTGTGAATGCAACTCACAGAGTTACACGTTTCTCTTCAGTGATCAGTTTGTTAACACAGTTTTCTGGAAATCTGCAATTTGGTATTTCATAGCGCAATGAACCTTACGGTGACAAGGGAAATATCCACAGATGAAAACTAGAAAGAAGCTTTCTTAGAAACTTCTTGGTGATGTGTGAATTCATCTCACAGAGTTACACTTATGTTTCGTGGAGCAGTCCATTAACACTGTCTTTGAGGAAGCTGAGAAGGGCTTCCTTGGATCGCATTGAGGCCTACGCTGATAAAGGACATTTCATCCGTTCAAAACGTGAAAGAAGCTTTCTGAGAAACTTCTTTCTGATCTGTGAATTCATCTCACAGAGTTACAACCTATGCCTCAAGAAGCAGTTTGCTAACACTCTTTTCGTGGAATCTGGAAAGTGATATTTGGTAGCCCATAGGGGCCCATGGTGAAAAAGGAAATGTCCTCACATAATAACTACAGAGAAACTTTCTGAGAGATTGCTTTCTGATGTGTGACTTCATCACACAGAGTTCCACCCTTCCCTTCTTGGAACAGTTTGCTAACACTGTTCTCGTGGATTCTGCAAAGGTATATTTGGGAGCTCATTGAGGGCTAGGGTGAAAAAGGAATTATCCTCACATAACAACTAAAGAGAAGCTTTCTGAGAAACTGCATTGCCATGTGTGAATGCAACTCACAGAGTTACACGTTTCTCTTCAGTGATCAGTTTGTTAACACAGTTTTCTGGAAATCTGCAATTTGGTATTTCATAGCGCAATGAAGCTTACGGAGACAAAGGAATATCCACAGATGAAAACAAGAAAGAAGCTTTCTCAGAAACTTCTTGGTGAGGTGTGAATTCATCTCACAGAGTTACACTTATGTTTCGTGGAGCAGTCCATTAACACTGTCTTTGAGGAAGCTGAGAAGGGCTTCCTTGGATCGCATTGAGGCCTACGCTGATAAAGGAAATTTCATCCGTTCAAAACGTGAAAGAAGCTTTCTGAGAAACTTCCTTCTGATCTGTGAACTCATCTAACAGAGTTCCAAGCTATGCCTCAAGAAGCAGTTTGCTAACACTCTTTTCGTGGAATCTGGAAAGTGATATTTGTAGCCCATAGGGGCCTGTGGTGAAAAATGAAGTATCCTCACTTGAGAACTAGAGAGAAGCTTTCTGAGAGATTGCTTTCTGATATGTGACTTGATCACACAGAGTTCCTTCCTTCCCTTCTTGGAAGAGTTTGCTAACACTGTTGTCGTGGATTCTGCAACGTGATAATTGGGAGCTCATTGAAGGCTATGGTGAAAAAGGAAATATCCTCAGATTAAAACTGGAACGAAGCCTTATGAGAAACTGCATTGCCATGCGTGAATGCAATTCACATAGTTACACGTTTCTCTTCAGTGATCAGTTTGTTGTCACAGTTTTCTGGAAATCTGCAATTAGATACTTCATTGCGCAATGAAGCTTACGGTGACAAAGGAAATATCCTCAGATGAAAACCAGAAAGAAGCTTTCTTAGAAACTCCTTGGTGATGTGTGAATTCATCTCACAGAGTTACACTTATGTTTCTTGGAGCAGTTCATTAACACTGTCTTTGAGGAACCTGAGAAGGGCCTCTTTGGATCGCTTTGAGGCCTACGCTGATAAAGGAAATTTCGAGAGTTCAAAACGTGAAAGAAGCTTTCTGAGAAACTTCTTTCTGATTAGTGAGTTCATCTCACAGACTTAAAACATAGACCTCAGGAAGAAGGTTGCTAACACTCTTTTCCTGGAAATTGCAAAGTCATATTTGGGAGCCCATAGGGGCCCATAGTGAAAAAGGAAATATACTCACATAATAACTAGAAAGAAGCTTTCTGAGAGATTGCTTTCTGATGTGTGACATCATCACACAGAGTTCCACCCTTCCCTTCTTGGAACAGTTTGCTAACACTTTTCTCGTGGATTCTGCAAAGGGATATTTTTGAGCCCTAGGGGCCCTTGGTGAAAAAATGAGTATCCTCACATAAGAACTAGAGAGATCTTTCTGAGAGATTACTTCTGATATGTGACTTCATCACACAGAGTTCCACCCTTCCCTTCTTGGAACGGTTTGCTGACACTGTTGTCGTGGATTCTGCAAAGTGATATTTGGGGCTCATTGAGGGCTTTGGTGAAAAAGGAAATATCCTCAGGTTAAAACTGGAAAGAAGCCTTCTGAGAAACTGCATTGCCATGTGTGA
This sequence comes from Rhinopithecus roxellana, assembly GCF_007565055.1. Lineage (NCBI taxonomy): Eukaryota > Metazoa > Chordata > Mammalia > Primates > Cercopithecidae > Rhinopithecus > Rhinopithecus roxellana. The sequence continues at coordinate 46,982,117 of NC_044553.1, forward strand.
ATGCAACTCACAGAGTTACACGTTTCTCTTCAGTGATCAGTTTGTTAACACAGTTTTAGGGAAATCTGCAATTAGATACTTCATAGCGCAATGAAGTTTACGGTGATAGAGAATTATCCTCAGATGAAAAATAGAAAGAAGCTTTCTTAGAAACTTCTTGGTGATGTGTGAATTCATCTCACAGAGTTACACGTATGTTTCGTGGAGCAGTCCATTAACACTGTCTTTGGGGAACCTGAGAAGGGCTTCCTTGGATCGCATTGAGGCCTACGCTGATAAAGGAAATTTCATCAGTTCAAAACGTGAAAGAAGCTTTCTGAGAAACTTCTTTCTTATCAGTGAGTTCATCTCACAGACTTACAAAATAGATGTCAGGAAGCAGTCTGTTAAAACTCTTTATGTGGAAACCTCAAAGTCATATTTGGGAGACCATAGGGGCCCATGGTGAAAAAGGAAATGTCTTCATGTAATAACTAGACAGAAGCTATCTGAGAGATTGCTTTCCGATGTGCGATTTCATCACACAGATTTCCACCCTTCCCTTCTTGTAACAGTTTGCTAACACGGTTATCGTGGATTCTGCAAAGTCATATTTCGGACCTCTTTGAGGGCTATGGTGAAAAAGGAAATATCCTCAGATCAAAACTGGAAAAAAGCCTTCTGAGAAACAGCATCGCCATGTGTGAATGTAACTCACAGAGTTACACGTTTCTCTTCAGTGATCAGTTTGTTAACACAGTATTCTGGAAATCTGCAATTGGTTATTTCATTGCACAATGAAGCTTACGGTGACACAGGCAATATCCTCAGATGAAAACTAGAAAGAAGCTTTCTTAGAAACTTCTTGGTGATGTGTGAGTTCATCTCACAGAGTTACACTTACGATTCGTGGAGCAGTCCACTAACACTGTCATTGAGGAAGCTGAGAAGGGCTTCTTTGGATCACATTGAGGCCTACGCTGATAAAGGAAATTTCATCAGTTCAATACGTGAAAGAAGCTTTCTGAGAAACTTCTTTCTGATCAGTGAGTTCGCCTCACAGACTTACAACATAGACCTCAGGAAGCAGTTGGCTAACACTCTTTTCCTAGATACTGCAAAGTCATATTTGGGAGCCCTTAGGGGCCCATGGTGAAAACGGAAATATCCTCATATAATAACTAGAGAGAAGCTTTCTGAGAGATTGCTTTCTGATGTGTGACTTCATCACACAGAGTTCCATCCTTCCCTTCTTGGAACAGTTTGCTAACACTGTTCTCGCGGCTTTGCAAAGTGACATTTTGGAGCCCATAGTGGCCAATGGTGAAAAAAGAAGTATCCCAATAAGAACTAGAGAGTACATTTCTGAGAGATTGCTTTCTGATATGTGACTTCATCACACAGAGTTCCACCCTTCCCTTCTTGGAACAGTTTGCTAACACTGTTGTCGTGGATTCTGCAAAGTGATATTTGGGAGCCCATAGCGGCTCAGGGTGAAAAAGGAAGTATCCTCACATACTTACTAGAAACAAGCTTTCTGAGAGATTGCTTTCTGATATTGACTTCATCACACAGAATTCCACCCTTCCCTTCTTGGAACAGTTTGCTAACACTGTTGTCGTGGATTCTGCAAAGTGATATTTGGGAGCTCATTAAGGGCTACAGTGAAAAAGGAAATATCCTCAGATTAAAAGTGGAAAGAAGCCTTCTGAGAAACTGCATTGCCATGTGTGAATGCAACTCACAGAGTTACACGTTTCTCTTCAGTGATCAGTGTGTTAACACAGTTTTCTGGAAATCTGCAATTAGATACTTCATAGCACAAGGAAGCTTCCGGTGACAAGGGAAATGTCCTCAGATGAAAACTAGAAAGAAGTTATCTTAGAAAATTCGTGGTGATGTGTGAATTCATCTCACAGAGTTACACTTATGTTTCATTGAGCAGTGCATTAACACTGTCCTTGAGGAACCTGAGAAGGGCTTCATTGGAACGCATTGAGGCCTACACTGATAAAGGAAATTTCATCAGTTCACAACGTGAAAGGAGCTATCTGAGAAACTTCTTTCTGATCAGTGAGTTCATCTCACAGACTTAAACGTAGACCTCAGGAAGCAGTTTGCTAACACCCTTCTCGTGGAAACTGCAAAATGATATTTGGGAGCCCATAGGGACCCATGGTGAAAAAGGAAATATCCTAACAGAATAACTAGAGAGAAGCTTTCTGAGAGATTGCTGTCTCATGTGCGACTTCATCACACCGAGTTCCAGCCTTCCCTTCTTGTTACAGTTTGGTAACACTGTTGTCGTGTATACTGCAAAATGACATTGGGGAACTCATTGAGGGCTAAGGTGAAAAAGGAAATATCCTCAGATTAAAACTGGAAAGAAGAATTCTGAGAAACTGCTTTGGCATGTGTCAATGCAACTCACAGAGTTTCACGTTTCTCTTCAGTGATCAGGTTGTTAACACAGTTTTCTGCAAATCTGCAATTAGATACTTCAAAGCACAATGAATCTTACGGTGACAAAGGAAATTTCCTCAGATGATATCTAGAAAGAAGCTTTCTTAGAAACTTCTTGGTGATGTGTGAAGTCATGTCACAGACTTACACATATGTTTCCTGCAGCAGTCCATACATACTGTCTTTGAGGAAGCTGAGAAGGGCATCTTTGGATCGCATTGAGGCCTACGCTGATAAAGGAAATTTCGTCAGTTCAAAACGTGAGAGAAGCTTTCTGAGAAACTTCTTTCGAATCAGTGAGTTCATCTCACATGCTTACAACATAGACCTCAGGAAGCAGTTTGCTAACACTCTTTTCCTGGAAACTGCAAAGTCATATTTGGGAGCCAATAGGGGCCCATGGTGAAAAAGGAAATATACTCACATAATAACTAGAGAGAAGATTTCTGAGAGATTGCCTTCTGATGTGTGACTTCATCACACAGAGTTCCACCCTTAACTTCTTGGAACAGTTTTGTAACACTGTTGTCGTGGATTCTGCAAAGTGATATTTCGGAGCTCTTTGAGGGCTATGGTGAAAAAGGAAATATCCTCAGATTAAAACTGGAAGGAAGCCTTCTGAGAATCTGCATTGCCATGTGTGAATGCAACTCACAGAGTTACACGTTTCTCGTCAGTGATGAGTTTGTTAACACAGTTTTCTGGAAATCTGCAATTAGATACTTCATAGCGCTATGAAGCTTACAGTGACAAAGGAAATATCCTCAGATGAAAACAAGAAAGAAGCTTTCTTAGAAACTTCCTGGTAATGTGTGAATTCATCTCACAGAGTTACACTTATATTTCGGGGAGCAGTCCATCAACACTGTCTTTGAGGAAATTCAGAAGGACTTCTTTGGATCGCATTGAGGCCTACGCTGATAAAGGTAATTTCATGAGTTCAAAACGTGAAAGAAGCTTTCTGAGAAACTTCTTTCTGATCAGTGAGTTCATCTCACAGACTTACAACATAGATCTCAGGAAGCAGTTTGCTAACACTCTTTTCGTGGAAAATGCAAAGTCATATTTGGGAGCCCATAGGGGCTCATGGTGAAAAAGGAAATATCCTCACATAATAACTAGAGAGAAGCTTTCTGCGAGATTGCTTTCTGATGTGTGAGTTCATCACACAGAGGTCCACCCTTCCCTTCTTGGAACAGTTTGCTAACACTGTTGTCCTGAATTCTGCAAAGTGATATTTGGGAAAACATAGTGGCTCATGGTGAAAAAAGAAGCATACGCACATAAGAACTAGAGAGAAGCTTTCTGAGAGATTGCTTTCTGATGTGTGACTTCATCACACAGAGTTCCACCCTTCCCTTCTTGGAACAGTTTGCTAACACTGTTGTCGTGGATTTTGCAGAGCGACGTTTGGGATCCCATAGGGGCCCATGGTGAAAAAAGAAGTATCCTCACATAAGAAGTAGAGAGAAGCTTTCTGAGAGATTGCTTTCTAATATGTGACTTCATCACACAGAGTTCCACCCTTACCTTCTTGGAACTGTTTGCTAACACTGTTGTCGTGGATTCTGCAAAGTGATATTCCGGAGCTGTTTGAGGGCTATGGTGAAAAAGGAAATATCCTCAGTTTCAAACTGGAAAGAAGCCTCTGAGATACTGAATTGCCATCTGTGAAAGCAAATCAGAGAGTTACACGTTTCTCTTCAGTGATCAGTTTGTTAACACCGTTTTCTTGAAATGTGAAATTAGATACTTCATAGCGCAATGAAGCTTATGGTGACAAAGGAAATATCCTCAGATGAAAACGAGAAAGAAGCTTTCTTAGCAACTTCTTGGTGATGTGTGAATTCATCTCACAGAGTTACACTTACGTATCATGGAGCAGTCCATTAACACTGTCTTTGAGGAAGCTGAGAAGGGTTTATTTGGATCGCTTTGAGGCCTATGCTGATAAAGGAAATTTCATCAGGTTAAAACGTGAAAGAAGCTTTCTGAGAAAATACTTTCTGATCAGTGAGTTCATCTCACAGACTTACAACATAGACCTCAGGAAGCAGTTTGCTAACACTATTTTCATGGAAACTGCAAATCATATTTGGGAGCCCATAGGGGCCCATTGTGAAAAAGGAAATATAGTCACATAGTAACTAGAGAGAAGCTTTCTGAGAGATTGCTTTCTGATGTGTGACTTCATCACACAGAGTTCCACCCTTCCCTTCTTGGAACAGTTTGCTAACACTGTTGTCGTGGTTTCTGCAAAGTGATATTTCGGAGCTCCTTGAGGGCTATGGTGAAAAAGGAAATATCCTCAGATTAAAACTGGAAAGAAGCCTTCTGAGAAACTGCATTGCCATATGTGAATGCAAATCACAGAGTAACACGTTTCTCTTCAGTCATCAGTTTGTTAACACAGTTTTCTGGAAATCTGAAATTAGATATTTCATAGTGCAATGAAGCTCATGGTAACAAAGGAAATATCCTCAGATGAAAACAAGAAAGAAGCTTTCTTAAAAACTTCTTGGTGATGTGTGAATTATTCTCACAGAGTGACATTTATGTTTCGTGGAATAGGCCATTAACACTGTCTTTGAGGAAGCTGAGAATGGTTTATTTGGATCACTTTGAGGCCTATGCTGATAAAGGAAATTTCATCAGGTCAAAACGTGAAAGAAGCTTTCTGAGAAACTTCTTTCTGATCAGTGAATTCATCTCACAGACTTACAACTTAGATGTCAGGAAGCGGTTTGCTAACACTCTTTTCGTGGAAACTGCAAAGTCCTATTTGGGAGCCAATATGGGCCCATGGCGAAAAAGGAAATATCCTCACATAATAACTAGAAAGAAGCTTTCTGAGACATTGCTTCCTGATGTGTGACTTCATCACACGGAGTTCCACTCTTCCCTTCTTGGAACAGTTTGCTAACACTGTTGTCATGGATTCGCAAAGTGACAATTGGGAGCCCATAGAGGTCCATTCTGTAAAAAGAAGTATCTTCACATAAGAACTAGAGAGAAGCTTTCTGAGAGATTGCTTTCTGTTATGTGACTTCATCACACAGAGTTCCACCTTGCCCTTCTTGGAACAGTTTGCTAACACTGTTGTCGTGGATTCTGCAAATTGATATTTGGGAGCTCATTGAGGCCTATGGTGAAAAAGGAAATAACCTCAGATTAAAACTGCAAAGAAGCCTTCTGAGAAACTGCATTGCCATGGGTGAATGCAACTCACAGAGTTACACGTTTCTCTTCAGTGATCAGTTTGTTAACACAGTTTTCTGGAAACTGCAATTAGATAATTAGCGCAATGAAGCTTACGGAGACAAAGGAAATATCCTCAGATGAAAACTAGAAAGAAGCTTTCTTAGAAACTTCTTGGAGATGTGTGAATTCATCTCACAGAGTTACACGTATGTTTCGTGGAGCAGTCCATTAACACTGTCTTTGAGGAACCTGAGAAGGCCTTCCTTGGATCGCTGAGGCCTACACTGATAAAGGAAATTTCATCAGTTCAAATCGTGAAAGAAGCTTTCTGAGAAAATTCTTTCTGAACACTGAGTTCATCTCACAGACTTACAACATAGATCTCAGGAAGCAGTTTGCTAACACTCTTTTCGTGGAAACTGCAAAGTCATATTTGGGAGCCAATTGGGGCCTATGGTAAAAAAGGAAATATCCTCGCATAATAACTAGAGAGAAGCTTTCTGAGAGATTTATTTCTGGTGTGTGACTTCATCACAAAGAGTTCCACCCTTCCCTTCTTGGAACAGTTTGCTAACACTGTTTTCGTGGATTCTGCAAAGTGATATTTGGGAGCCCACTGGGGCCCACAGTGGAAAAGGAAGTATCCTCACATAAAAAATACAGAGAAGCGTTCTGAGACATTGCTTTCTGATGTGTGATTTCATCACACAGATTTCCACCCTTCCCTCTTGGAACAGTTTGCTAACACTGTTCTCGTGGATTCTGCAAAGGTATATTTGGGAGCTCATTGAGGGCTAGGGTGAAATAGGAATTATCCTCACATAATAACTAAAGAGAAGCTGTCTGAGTAACTGCATTGAAATGTGTGAATGCAACTCACAGAGTTACACGTTTCTCTTCAGTGATCAGTTGGTTAACACAGTTTTCTGGAAATCTGCAATTTGGTATTTCATAGCGCAATGAACCTTACGGTGACAAAGGAAATATCCACAGATGAAAACTAGAAAGAAGCTTTCTTAGAAACTTCTTGGTGATGTGTGAATTCATTCCACAGAGTCACACTTATATTTCGTGGAGCAGTCCATTAACACTGTCTTTGAGGAAGCTGAGAAGGGCTTCCTTGGATCGCATTGAGGCCAAGGTTGATAAAGGAAATTTCATCCGTTTAAAACGTGAAACAAGCTTTCTGAGAAACTTCTTTCTGATCTGTGAGTTCATCTAAAAGACTTATGACTTAGACTTCAGGAAGCAGTTTGCGAACACTCTTTTCGTGGAATCTGGAAAGTGATATTTGGTAGCCCATAGGGGCCCATGGTGAAAAAGGAAATGTCCTCACATAATAACTATAGAGAAACTTACTGAGAGCTTGCTTTCTGATGTTTGACTTCATCACACAGAGTTCCACCCTTCCCTTCTTGGAACAGTTTGCTAACACTGTTTTCGTGGATTTTGCGAAGGTATATTTGGGAGCTCATTGAGGGCTAGGGTGAAAAAGGAATTTTCCTCACATGATAACTAAAGAGAAGCTTTCTGAGAAAGTGCATTGCCACGTGTGAATACAACTCACAGAGTTACACGTTTCTCTTCAGTGATCAGTTTGTTAACACCGTTTTCTGGAAATCTGCAATTAGATACTTCATAGCGCAATGAAGCTTATGGTGACAAAGCAAATATCTTCAGATGAAAACTTGAAAGAGGCTTTCGCAGAAACTTCTTGGTGATGTGTGAATTCATCTCACAGAGTTACACTTATGTTTCGTGGAGCAGTCCAAAAACACTGTCTTTGAGGAACCTGAGAAGAGCTTCCTCTGATAGCATTGAGGCCTACGCTGGTTAAGGAAGTTTCATCACTTCAAAACGTGAAAGAAATTTTCTGAGAAACTTCTTTCTGATCAGTGAGATCATCTCACAGACTTACAACTTAGACCTCAGGAGCAGTCTGCTAACACTCTTTTCGTGGAAACTGCAAAGTGATATTTGGGAGCCCATAGGGGCCCATGGTGAAAAAGGAAATATCCTCACGTAATAAGTACAGAGAAGCTATCTGCGAGATTGCTTTCTGATGTGTGACTTCATCACACAGAGTTCCACCCATCCCTTCTTGGAACAGTTTGGTAACACTGTTGTCGTGGATTTTGCAAAGTGATATTTAGGAGTCCATAAGGACCCATGGTGAAAATAGAAGTATCCTCACATAAGAACTAGAGAGAAGCTTTCTGAGAGATTGCTTCCTGATATGTGAATTCATCACACAGAGTTGCACCCTTACCTTCTTGGAACAGTTTGCTAACACTGTTGTCATGGATTCTGCAAAGTGATATTTGGAAGCTCATTGAGGGCTATGGTGAAAAACGAAATATCCTCAGATTAAAACTGGAAAGAAGCCTTCTGAGAAACTGCATTGCCATGTGTGAATGCAACTCACACAGTTACACGTTTCTGTTCAGTGATCAGTTTGTTAACACAGTTTTCTGGAAAACTGCAATTAGATACTTCATAGTGCAGTGAAGCTTACGGTGACAAAGGAAATATCCTCAGATGAAAACTAGAAAGAAGCGTTCTTAGAAACTTCTTGGTGATGTGTGAATATATCTCACAGAGTTACACTTATGTTTTGTGGAGCAGTAGATTAACACTGTCTTTGAGGAACATGAGAAGGGCTTCTTTGGATCGCATTGAGGACGACGGTGATAAAGGAAATTTCATCAGTTCAAAACGTGAAGGACGCTTTCTGAGAAACTTCCTTGTTATCAGTGAGTTAATCTCAAACACTTGAAACATAGACCTTGGGAAGCAGTTTGCTAACACTCTTTCTGTGGAAACTGCAAAGTCATATTTCGGAGCCCATAGATGCCCATGGTGATATAGGAAATATCCTCACATAATAACTAGAGAGATCCTTTCTGAGAGATTGCTTTCTGATGTGTGACTTCAGCACACAGAGTTCCACCCTTCCATTCTTGGAATAGTTTTCTAACACTGTTGTCGTGGATCCTGCAACGTGATATTTGGGAGCCCATAGGTTCCCATGGTGATAAAAGAAGTATCCTCACATAAGAACCTGAGAGAAGCTTTCAGAGAGATAGCTTTCTGATATGTGACTTCATCACACAGAAATCCACCCTACCCTTCTTGGAACAGTTTGCTAACACTGTTGTCGTGGATTCTGCAAAGTGATATTTGGGAGCTCTTTGAGGGCTATGGTGAAAAAGGAAATATCCTCAGATTAAAACTGGAAAGAAGACTTCTGAGAATCTGCATTGCCATGTGTGAATGCAACTCACAGAGTTACACGTTTCTCGTCAGTGATCAGTTTGTTAACACAGTGTTCTGGAAATCTGCAATTTGATACTGCTTATCGCAATTAAACTTATGGTGACAAAGGAAATATCCTCAGATGAAAACTAGAAAGAAGCTTTCTTAGAAAATTCTTGGTGATGTGTGAATTCATCTACCAGAGTTACACTTATGTTTTTGGAACAGTCCATTAACACTGTCTTTGAGGAACCTGAGAAGGGCTTCTTTGGATCGCATTGAGGATTATGCTGATAAAGGAAATTTCATCAGTTCACAACGTGAAAGAACCTTTCTGAGAAACTTCTATCTGATCAGTGAGTTCATCTCACAGGCTTAAAAGGAGACATCAGGAAGCAGTTTGCTAACACTCTTCTCGTGGAAACTGCAAAATAGTATTTGGGAGCCAATAGGGACCCATGGTGAAAAAGGAAATATCGTAACAGAATGAATAGAGAGAAGCTTTCTGAGAGATTGCTGTCTCATGTGCGACTTCATCACACCGGGTTCCAGACTTCCCTTCTTGTTACAGTTTCCTAACACAGTTGTCGTGGATTCTGCAAAGTGACATTTGGGAGCTCATTGAGGGCTAAGGTGAAAAAGGAAATATCCTCAGATTAAAACTGGAAAGAAGACTTCTGCGAAACTGCGTTGGCATGTGTGAATGCAACTCACAGAGTTTCACATTTCTCTTCAGTGATCAGGTAGTTAACACAGTTTTTTGCAAATCTGCAATTAGATACTTCAAAGCACAATGAAGCTTACGGTGACAAAGGAAATATCCACAGATTACAACTAGAAAGAAGCTTTCTTAGAAACTTCTTGGTGATGTGTGAATTCATCTCACAGAGTTACACTTATGTTTCGTGGAGCAGTCCATTAACACTGTCTTTGAGGAAGCTGAGAAGGGCTTCTTTGGATCGCATTGAGGCCTATGCTGATAAAGGAAATTTCATCACTTCAAAACGTGAAAGAAGCTTTCTGAGAAACTTCTATCTGATCCGTGAGTTCATCTGACAGACTTACAACATAGACCTCAGGAAGCAGTTTGCTAACACTCTTTTCGTGGAAACTGCAAAGTCATATTTGGAAGCCCATAGGGGTCCATGGTGAAAAAGGAAATATCCTCACATAACAACTAGAGAGAAGCTTTCTGAGAGATTGCTTTCTGATGTGTGACTTCATCACACAGAGTTCCATGTTTTCCTTCTTGGAAGAGTTTGTTAACACTGTTGTCGTGTATTCTGCTAAGTGATATTTGGGATCCCGTAGTGGCCCATGGTGAAAATAGCAGTATCCTCACATAAGAACTAGATAGAAGCTTTCTGAGAGATTGCTTTCTGATTTGTGACTTCATCACACAGAGTTCCACCCTTCCCTTCTTGGAACAGTTTGCTAACACTGTTGTCGTGGATTCTGCAAAGTGATATTTGGCATCCCATTGGTTCCCATGGTGAAAAAAGAAGTATCGTCACATAAGAACTAGAGAGAAGCTTTCTGAGAGATTGCTTTCTGATATGTGACTTCGTCAGACAGAGTTCCACCCTTCCCTTCTTGAACAGTTTGCTAAAACTGTTGTCGTGGATACTGCAAAGTGATATTTGGGAGCTCTTTGAGCGCTATGGTGAAAAAGGAAATATCCTCAGATTCAAACTGGAAAGAAGCCTTCTGAGAATCTGCATTGCCATGTGTGAATGCAACTCACAGAGTTACACGTTTCCCTTCAGTGAACAGTTTGTTAACACAATTTTCTGGAAATCTGCAATTAGATATTCAAAGCTCAATGAAGCTTACGGTGACAAAGGAAATATCCTCAGATGAAAACTAGAAAGAAGCTTTCTTAGAAATTTCTTGGTGATGTGTGAATTCATGTCACAGAGTTACACTTACTTTTCGTCGATCAGTCCATTAACACTGTCTTTGAGGAACCTGAGAACGGGTTCTTTGGATTGCATTGAGGCCTAGGCTGATAAAGGAAATTTCATCAGTTCAAAACGTGAAAGAAAATTTCTGAGAAACTTCTTTCTGATCACTGAGTTCATCTCACGGAAATACAACATAGGCCTCAGGAAGCAGTTTGTTAACACTCTTTTCGGGGAAACTGCAAAGTGATATTTGGGAGCCCATATGGGCCCACGGTGAAAAAGGAAATATCCTCACATAATAACTAGACAGAAACTTTCTGAGAGATTGCTTTCTGAGATGTGACTTCATCACACAGAGTTCCACCGTTCCCTTCTTGGAAGAGTTTGCTAACACTGTTGTCGTGGACTCTGCAAAGTTACATTTTGGAGCCCATAGGTTCCCAAGGTGAAAAAAGAAGTATACTAACATAAGAACTAAAGAGAAACTTTCTGAGAAATTACTTTCTGATATGTGACTTCATCACACAGAGTTCCACCCTTCCCTTCGTGGGACAGTTTGCTAAAACTGTTGTCGTGGATTCTGCAAAGTGATATTTGGGAGCTCTTTGAGGGCTATGGTGAAAAAGGAAATATCCTCAGATTAAAACTGGAAAGAAGCCTTCTGAGAATCTGCATTTCTATGTATGAATGCAACTCACAGAGTTACACGTTTCTCTTCAGTGATCAGTTTGTTAACACAGTTATCTGGAAATTTGTAATTAGATACTTCATAGCATAATGAAGCTTACGGTGACAAAGGAAATATCCTCAGATGAAAACTAAAAAAGAAGCATTCTTGGAAACTTCTTGGTGATGCGTGAATTCTTCTCACATAATTACACTTATGTTTCGTGGAGCAGTCCATTAACACTGTCTTTGAGGAAGTTCAGAAGTGCTTCTTTGGATCGCATTGAAGCCTACACTGATAAAGACAATTTCATCAGTTCAAAAGGTGAAAGAAGCTTTCTGAGAAACTTCTTTCTGTTCAGTGAGTTCATCTCTCAGACTTACAACTTAGACCTCAGGAAGCAGTTTGCTAACACTCTTTTCTTGGAAACTGCAAAGTGATATTTGGGAGCCCATAGGGGCCCATGCTGTAAAAGGAAATATCCTCACATAATAACTAGAGAGAAGCTTCCTGAGAGATTGCTTTCTGAGATGTGACTTCATTACACACAGTTCCACCCTTCCCTTCCTGGAACAGTTTGCTAACCCTGTTGTCGTGGATCCTGCAAAGTGATATTTGGGAGCCCATAAGGGCCCATGGTGAAAAAAGAAGTATCCTCACATAAGAACTAGAGAGAAGCTTTCGGAGAGTTAGCTTTCTAATATGTGACTTCATCACACAGACTTCCACTCTTCCCCTCTTGGAACAGTTTGCTAACACTGTTGTCGTGGATTATGCAAAGTGATATTTGGGAGCTCATTGAGGGCTAAGATGAAAAAGGAAATATCCTCAGATTAAAACTGGAAAGAAGCCTTCTGAGAAACTGCATTGCCATGTGTGTATGCAACTCACAGAGTTTCACGTTTCTCTTCAGTGATCAGTTTGTTAACACAGTTTTCTGGAAATCTGCAATTAGATACTTCATAGCGCAATGAAGCATACGGTGACAAAGGAAATATCCTCATATGAAAACTAGAAAGAAGCTTTCTTAGAAACTTCTTGGTGATGTGTGAATTCATCTCACAGTGTTACACATATGTTTCGTGGAGCAGTCCATTAACACTGTCTTTGAGGAAGCTGAGAAGGGCTTCCTTGGATCGCATTGAGGCCTACGCTGATAAAGGAAATTTCATCCGTTCAAAACGTGAAAGAAGCTTTCTGACAAACTTCTTTCTGATCTCTGAATTCATCTCATAGAGTTACAACCTATGCCTCTAGAAGCAGTGTGCTAACACTCTTTTCGTGGAATCTGGAAAGTGATATTTGGTAGCCCCTAGGGGCCCATGGTGAAAAAGGAAATGTCCTCACATAATAACTACAGAGAAACTTTCTGAGAGATTGCTTTCTGATGTGTGACTTCATCACACAGAGTTCCACCCTTCCATTCTTGGAACAGTTTGCTAACACTGTTCTCGTGGATTCTGCAAAGGTATTTTTGGGAGCTCATTGAGGGCTAGGGTGAAAAAGGAATTATCCTCACAGAATAACTAAAGAGAAGCTTTCTGAGAAACCACTTTGCCATGTGTGAATGCAACTCACAGAGTTACACGTTTCTCTTCAGTGATCAGTTTGTTAACACAGTTGTCTGGAAATCTGCAATTTGGTATTTCATAGCGCAATGAACCTGACGGTGACAAAGGAAATATCCAGAGATGAAAACTCGAAAGAAGCTATCTTAGAAACTACTTGGTGATGTGTGAATTCATCTCACAGAGTTACACTTATGTTTCCTGGAGCAGTAAATTAACAGTGTCTTTGAGGAAGCTGAGAAGGGCTTCCTTGTATCGCATTGAGGCCTATGCTGATAAAGGAAATTTCATCCGTTCCATACGTGAAAGAAGCTTTCTGAGAAACTTCTTTCTGATCTGTGAAGTCATCTCACAGGGTTACAACCTATGCCTCAAGAAGCAGTTTGCTAACACTCTTTTCGTGGAATCTGGAAAGTGATATTTGGTAGCCCCTAGGGGCCCATGGTGAAAAAGGAAATGTCCTCATATAATAACTACAGAGAAACTTTCTGAGAGATTGCTTTCTGATGTGTGACTTCATCACACAGAGTTCCACCCTTCCCTTCTTGGAACAGTTTGCTAACACTGTTCTCGTGGATTCTGCAAAGGTATATTTGGGAGCTCATTGAGGGCTAGGGTGAAAAAGGAATTATCCTCACATAACAACTAAAGAGAAGCTTTCTGGGAAACTGCATTGCCATGTGTGAATGCAACTCAAAGAGTTACACGTTTCTCTTCAGTGATCAGTTTGTTAACACAGTTTTCTGGAAATCTGCAATTTGGTAATTCATAGCGTAATGAACCTTACGGTGACAAAGGAAATATCCACAGATGAAAACTAGAAAGAAGCTTTCTTAGAAACTTCTTGGTGTTGTGTGAATTCATCTCACAGAGTTACACTTATGTTTCGTGGAGCAGTCCATTCACACTGTCTTTGAGGAAGCTGAGAAGGGCTTCCTTGGATCGCATTGAGGCCTACGCTGATATAGGACTTTTCATCCATTCAAAACGTGAAAGAAGCTTTCTGAGAAACATCTTTCTGATCTGTGAATTCATCTCACAGAGTTACAAACTATGCCTCAAGAAGCAGTTTGCTAACACTCTTTTCGTGGAATCTGGAAAGTGATATTTGGTAGCCCATAGGGGCCCATGGTGAAAAAGGAAATGTCCTCACATAATAACTACAGAGAAACTTTCTGAGAGATTGCTTTCTGATGTGTGACTTCATCACACAGAGTTCCACACTTCCCTTCTTGGAACAGTTTGCTAGCACTGTTCTCGTGGATTCTGCAAAGGTGTATTTGGGAGCTCATTGAGGGCTAGGGTGAAAAAGGAATTATCCTCACATAATAACTAAAGAGAAGCTTTCTGAGAAACGGCATTCCCATGTGTGAATGCAACAAACAGAGTTACACGTTTCTCTTCAGTGATCAGTTTGTTAAAAACGTTTTCTGGAAATCTGCAATTTGGTATTTCATAGCGCAATGAACCTTACGATGACAAAGGAAATATCCACAGATGAAAACTAGAAAGAAGCTTTCTTAGAAACTTCTTAGTGATGTGTGAATTCATCTCACAGAGTTACACATATGTTTCGTGGAGCTGTCCATTAACACTGTCTTTGAGGAAGCTGAGAAGGGCTTCCTTGGATCGCATTGAGGCCTACGCTGATAAAGGAAATTTCATCCATTCAAAACGTGAAAGACGCTTTCTGAGAAAATTCTTTCTGATCTGTGAATTCATCTCACCGAGTTACTAACTATGCCTCAAGAAGCAGTTTGCTAACACTCTTTTCGTGGAATCTGGAAAGTGATATTTGGTAGCCCCTAGGGGCCCATGGTGAAAAAGGAAATGTCCTCATATAATAACTACAGAGAAACTTTCTGAGAGATTGCTTTCTGATGTGTGACTTCATCACACAGAGTTCCACCCTTCAATTCTTGGAACAGTTTGCTAACACTGTTCTCGTGGATTCTGCAAAGGTATATTTTTGAGCTCATTGAGGTCTAGGGTGAAAAAGGAATTATCCTCACATAACAACTAAAGAGAAGCTTTCTGGGAAACTGCATTGCCATGTGTGAATGCAACTCAAAGAGTTACACGTTTCTCTTCAGTGATCAGTTTGTTAACACAGTTTTCTGGAAATCTGCAATTTGGTATTTCATAGCACAATGAACGTTACGGTGACAAAGGAAATACCCGCAGATGAAAACTAGAAAGAAGCTTTCTTAGAAACGTCTTGGTGATGTGTGAATTCATCTCACAGAGTTACAGTTATGTTTCGTGGAGCAGTCCATTAACACTGTCTTTGAGGAAGCTGAGAAGGGCTTTTTGGATCGCATTGAGGCCTACGCTGATAAAGGAAATTTCATCCGTTCAAAACGTGAAAGAAGCTTTCTGAGAAACTTCTTTCTGATCTGTGAATTCATCTCACAGAGTTACAACTATGCCTCAAGAAGCAGTTTGCTAACACTCTTTTCGTGGAATCTGGAAAGTGATATTTGGTAGCCCATAGGGGCCCATGGTGAAAAAGGAAATGTCCTCACATAATAACTACAGAGAAACTTTCTGAGAGATTGCATTCTGATGTGTGACTTCATCACACAGAGTTCCACACTTCCCTTCTTGGAACAGTTTGCTAACACTGTTCTCGTGGATTCTGCAAAGGTATATTTGGGAGCTCATTGAGGGCTAGGGTGAAAAAGGAATCATCCTCACATAATAACTAAAGAGAAGCTTCTGAGAAACTGCATTGCCATGTGTGAATGCAACTCACAGAGTTACACGTTTCTCTTCAGTGATCAGTTTGTTAACACAGTTTTCTGGAAATCTGCAATTTGGTATTTCATAGCGCAATGAACCTTACGGTGACAAAGGAAATATCCACAGATGAAAACTAGAAAGAAGCTTTCTTAGAAACTTCTTGGTGATGTGTGAATTCATCTCACAGAGTTACACTTAAGTTTCGTGTAGCAGTCCATTAACACTGTCTTTGGGGTACCTGAGAAGGGCTTCCTTGGATCGCATTGAGGCCTACGTTGACAAAGGACATTTCATCCGTTCAAAACGTGAAAGAAGCATTCAGAGAAACTTCTTTCTGATCTGTGAATTCATCTCACAGAGTTACAACCTATGCCTCAAGAAGAAGTTTGCTAACACTCTTTTCGTGGAATCTGGAAAGTGATATTTGGTAGCCCATAGGGGCCCATGGTGAAAAAGGAAATGTCCTCACATAATAACTACAGAGAAACTTTCTGAGAGATTGCTTTCTGATGTGTGACTTCATCACACAGAGTTCCACCTTCCCTTCTTGGAACAGTTTGCTAACACTGTTCTCGTGGATTCTGCAAAGGTATATTTTGTGGCTCATTGAGGGCTCGGGTGAAAAAGGAATTATCCTCACACAATAACTAAAGAGAAGCTTTCTGAGAAACTGCATTGCCATGTGTGAATGCAACTCACAGAGTTACACGTTTCTCTTCAGTGATCAGTTTGTTAACACAGTTTCTGGAAATCTGCAATTTGGTATTTCATAGCGCAATGAACCTTACAGGTGACAAAGGAAATATCCACAGATGAAAACTAGAAAGAAGCTTTCTTAGAAACTTCTTGGTGATGTGTGAATTCATCTCACAGAGTTACACTTATGTTTCGTGGAGCAGTCCATTAACACTGTCTTTGAGGAAGCTGAGAAGGGCTTCCTTGGATCGCATTGAGGCCTACGCTGATAAAGGAAATTTCATCCGTTCAAAACGTGAAAGAAGCTTTCTGAGAAACTTCTTTCTGATCTGTGAATTCATCTCACAGAGTTACAACCTATGCCTCAAGAAGCAGTTTGCTAACACTCTTTTCGTGGAATCTGGAAAGTGATATTTGGTAGCCCATAGGGGCCCATGGTGAAAAAGGAAATGTCCTCACATAATAACTACAGAGAAACTTTCTGAGAGATTGCTTTCTGATGTGTGACTTCATCACACAGAGTTCTCACACTTCCCTTCTTGGAACAGTTTGCTAACACTGTTCTCGTGGATTCTGCAAAGGTATATTTGGGAGCTCATTGAGGGCTAGGGTGAAAAAGGAATTATCCTCACATAATAACTAAAGAGAAGCTTTCTGAGAAACTGCATTGCCATGTGTGAATGCAACTCACAGAGTTACACGTTTCTCTTCAGTGATCAGTTTGTTAACACAGTTTTCTGGAAATCTGCAATTTGGTATTTCATAGCGCAATGAACCTTACGGTGACAAAGGAAATATCCACAGATGAAAACTAGAAAGAAGCTTTCTTAGAAACTTCTTGGTGATGTGTGAATTCATCTCACAGAGTTACACTTATGTTTCGTGGAGCAGTCCATTAACACTGTCTTTGAGGAAGCTGAGAAGGGCTTCCTTGGATCGCATTGAGGCCTACGCTGATAAAGGAAATTTCATCCGTTCAAAACGTGAAAGAAGCTTTCTGAGAAACTTCTTTCTGATCTGTGAATTCATCTCACAGAGTTACAACCTATGCCTCAAGAAGCAGTTTGCTAACACTCTTTTCGTGGAATCTGGAAAGTGATATTTGGTAGCCCATAGGGGCCCATGGTGAAAAAGGAAATGTCCTCACATCATAACTACAGAGAAACTTTCTGAGAGATTGCTTTCTGATGTGTGACTTCATCACACAGAGTTCCACACTTCCCTTCTTGGAACAGTTTGCTAACACTGTTCTCGTGGATTCTGCAAAGGTATATTTGGGAGCTCATTGAGGGCTAGGGTGAAAAAGGAATTATCCTCACATAATAACTAAAGAGAAGCTTTCTGAGAAACTGCATTGCCATGTGTGAATGCAACTCACAGAGTTACACGTTTCTCTTCAGTGATCAGTTTGTTAACACAGTTTTCTGGAAATCTGCAATTTGGTATTTCATAGCGCAATGAACCTGACGGTGACAAAGGAAATATCCACAGATGAAAACTAGAAAGAAGCTTTCTAGAAACTTCTTGGTGATGTGTGAATTCATCTCACAGAGTTACACTTATGTTTCGTGGAGCAGTCCATTAACACTGTCTTTGAGGAAGCTGAGAAGGGCTTCCTTGGATCGCATTGAGGCCTACGCTGATAAAGGAAATTTCATCCGTTCAAAACGTGAAAGAAGCTTTCTGAGAAACTTCTTTCTGATCTGTGAATTCATCTCACAGAGTTACAACCTATGCCTCAAGAAGCAGTTTGCTAACACTCTTTTCGTGGAATCTGGAAAGTGATATTTGGTAGCCCATAGGGGCCCATGGTGAAAAAGGAAATGTCCTCACATAATAACTACAGAGAAACTTTCTGAGAGATTGCTTTCTGATGTGTGACTTCATCACACAGAGTTCCACACTTCCCTTCTTGGAACAGTTTGCTAACACTGTTCTCGTGGATTCTGCAAAGGTATATTTGGGAGCTCATTGAGGGCTAGGGTGAAAAAGGAATTATCCTCACATAATAACTAAAGAGAAGCTTTCTGAGAAACTGCATTGCCATGTGTGAATGCAACTCACAGAGTTACACGTTTCTCTTCAGTGATCAGTTTGTTAACACAGTTTTCTGGAAATCTGCAATTTGGTATTTCATAGCGCAATGAACCTTACGGTGACAAAGGAAATATCCACAGATGAAAAGTAGAAAGAAGCTTTCTTAGAAACTTCTTGGTGATGTGTGAATTCATCTCACAGAGTTACACTTATGTTTCGTGGAGCAGTCCATTAACACTGTCTTTGAGGAAGCTGAGAAGGGCTTCCTTGGATCGCATTGAGGCCTACGCTGATAAAGGAAATTTCATCCGTTCAACACGTGAAAGAAGCTTTCTGAGAAACTTCTTTCTGATCTGTGAATTCATCTCACAGAGTTACAACCTATGCCTCAAGAAGCAGTTTGCTAACACTCTTTTCGTGGAATCTGGAAAGTGATATTTGGTAGCCCATAGGGGCCCATGGTGAAAAAGGAAATGTCCTCACATCATAACTACAGAGAAACTTTCTGAGAGATTGCTTTCTGATGTGTGACTTCATCACACAAAGTTCCACACTTCCCTTCTTGGAACAGTTTGCTAACACTGTTGTCGTGGATTCTGCAAAGGTATATTTGGGAGCTCATTGAGGGCTAGGGGTGAAAAAGGAATTATCCTCACATAATAACTAAAGAGAAGCTTTCTGAGAAACTGCATTGCCATGTGTGAATGCAACTCACAGAGTTACACGTTTCTCTTCAGTGATCAGTTTGTTAACACAGTTTTCTGGAAATCTGCAATTTGGTATTTCATAGCGCAATGAACCTTACGGTGACAAAGGAAATATCCACAGATGAAAACTAGAAAGAAGCTTTCTTAGAAACTTCTTGGTGATGTGTGAATTCATCTCACAGAGTTACACTTATGTTTCGTGGAGCAGTCCATTAACACTGTCTTTGAGGAAGCTGAGAAGGGCTTCCTTGGATCGCATTGAGGCCTACGCTGATAAAGGAAATTTCATCCGTTCAACACGTGAAAGAAGCTTTCTGAGAAACTTCTTTCTGATCTGTGAATTCATCTCACAGAGTTACAACCTATGCCTCAAGAAGCAGTTTGCTAACACTCTTTTCGTGGAATCTGGAAAGTGATATTTGGTAGCCCATAGGGGCCCATGGTGAAAAAGGAAATGTCCTCACATCATAACTACAGAGAAACTTTCTGAGAGATTGCTTTCTGATGTGTGACTTCATCACACAGAGTTCCACACTTCCCTTCTTGGAACAGTTTGCTAACACTGTTCTCGTGGATTCTGCAAAGGTATATTTGGGAGCTCATTGAGGGCTAGGGTGAAAAAGGAATTATCCTCACATAATAACTAAAGAGAAGCTTTCTGAGAAACTGCATTGCCATGTGTGAATGCAACTCACAGAGTTACACGTTTCTCTTCAGTGATCAGTTTGTTAACACAGTTTTCTGGAAATCTGCAATTTGGTATTTCATAGCGCAATGAACCTTACGGTGACAAAGGAAATATCCACAGATGAAAACTAGAAAGAAGCTTTCTTAGAAACTTCTTGGTGATGTGTGAATTCATCTCACAGAGTTACACTTATGTTTCGTGGAGCAGTCCATTAACACTGTCTTTGAGGAAGCTGAGAAGGGCTTCCTTGGATCGCATTGAGGCCTACGCTGATAAAGGAAATTTCATCCGTTCAACACGTGAAAGAAGCTTTCTGAGAAACTTCTTTCTGATCTGTGAATTCATCTCACAGTGTTACAACCTATGCCTCAAGAAGCAGTTTGCTAACACTCTTTTCGTGGAATCTGGAAAGTGATATTTGGTAGCCCATAGGGGCCCATGGTGAAAAAGGAAATGTCCTCACATAATAACTACAGAGAAACTTTCTGAGAGATTGCTTTCTGATGTGTGACTTCATCACACAGAGTTCCACACTTCCCTTCTTGGAACAGTTTGCTAACACTGTTCTCGTGGATTCTGCAAAGGTATATTTGGGAGCTCATTGAGGGCTAGGGTGAAAAAGGCATTATCCTCACATAATAACTAAAGAGAAGCTTTCTGAGAAACTGCATTGCCATGTGTGAATGCAACTCACAGAGTTACACGTTTCTCTTCAGTGATCAGTTTCTTAACAAAGTTTTCTGGAAATCTGCAATTTGGTATTTCATAGTTCAATGAACCTTACGGTGACAAAGGAAATATCCACAGATGAAAACTAGAAAGAAGCTTTCTTAGAAACTTCTTGGTGATGTGTGAATTCATCTCACAGAGTTACACTTATGTTTCGTGGAGCAGTCCATTAACACTGTCTTTGGGGAACCTGAGAAGGGCTTCCTTGGATCGCATTGAGGCCTACGCTGACAAAGGAAATTTCATCCGTTCAACACCTGAAAGAAGCTTTCTGAGAAACTTCTTTCTGATTTGTGAATTCATCTCACAGTGTTACAACCTATGCCTCAAGAAGCAGTTTGCTAACACTCTTTTCGTGGAATCTGGAAAGTGATATTTGGTAGCCCCTAGGGGCCCATGATGAAAAAGGAAATGTCCTCACATCATAACTACAGAGAAACTTTCTGAGAGATTGCTTTCTGATGTGTGACTTCATCACACAGAGTTCCACACTTCCCTTCTTGGAACAGTTTGCTAACACTGTTCTCGTGGATTCTGCAAAGGTATATTTGGGAGCTCATTGAGGGCTAGGGTGAAAAAGGAATTATCCTCACATAGAAACTAAAGAGAAGCTTTCTGAGAAACTGCATTGCCATGTGTGAATGCAACTCACATACTTACACGTTTCTCTTCAGTGATCAGTTTGTTAACACAGTTTTCTGGAAATCTGCAATTTGGTATGTCATAGCGCAATGAACCTTACGGTGACAAAGGAAATATCCAGAGATGAAAAGTAGAAAGAAGCTTTCTTAGAAACTTCTTGGTGATGTGTGAATTCATCTCACAGAGTTACACTTATGTTTCGTGGAGCAGTCCATTAACACTGTCTTTGAGGAAGCTGAGAAGGGCTTCTTGGATCACATTGAGGCCTACGCTGATAAAGGAAATTTCATCCATTCAAAACGTGAAAGAAGCTTTCTGAGAAACTTCTTTCTGATCTGTGAATTCATCTCACAGAGTTACAACCTATGCCTCAAGAAGCAGTTTGCTAACACTCTTTTCGTGGAATCTGGAAAGTGATATTTGGTAGCCCATAGGGGCCCATGGTGAAAAAGGAAATGTCCTCACATAATAACTACAGAGAAACATTCTGAGAGATTGCTTTCTGATGTGTGACTTCATCACACAGAGTTCCACCCTTCCCTTCTTGGAACAGTTTGCTAACACTGTTCTCGTGGATTCTGCAAAGGTATATTTGGGAGCTCATTGAGGGCTAGGGTGAAAAAGGAATTATCCTCACATAATAACTTAAGAGAAGCTTTCTGAGAAACTGCATTGCCATGTGTGAATGCAACTCACAGAGTTACACGTTTCTCTTCAGTGATCAGTTTGTTAACACAGTTTTCTGGAAATCTGCAATTTGGTATTTCATAGCGCAATGAACCTTACTGTGACAAAGGAAATATCCACAGATGAAAACTAGAAAGAAGCTTTCTTAGAAACTTCTTGGTGATGTGTGAATTCATCTCACAGAGTTACACTTATGTTTCGTGGAGCAGTCCATTAACACTGTCTTTGAGGAAGCTGAGAAGGGCTTCCTTGGATCGCATTGAGGCCTACGCTGATAAAGGAAATTTCATCCGTTCAAAACGTGAAAGAAGCTTTCTGAGAAACTTCTTTCTGATCTGTGAATTCATCTCACAGAGTTACAACCTATGCCTCAAGAAGCAGTTTGCTAACACTCTTTTCGTGGAATCTGGAAAGTGATATTTGGTAGCCCACAGGGGCCCATGGTGAAAAAGGAAATGTCCTCACATAAT
Source organism: Rhinopithecus roxellana (assembly GCF_007565055.1). Taxonomy (NCBI): domain Eukaryota; kingdom Metazoa; phylum Chordata; class Mammalia; order Primates; family Cercopithecidae; genus Rhinopithecus; species Rhinopithecus roxellana. The sequence goes on from NC_044553.1 coordinate 47,004,552, forward strand.
AACTACAGAGAAACTTTCTGAGAGATTGCTTTCTGATGTGTGATTACATCACACAGAGTTCCACCCTTCCATTCTTGGAACAGTTTGCTAACACTGTTCTCGTGGATTCTGCAAAGGTATATTTGGGAGCTCATTGAGGGCTAGGGTGAAAAAGGAATTATCCTCACATAATAACTAAAGAGAAGCTTTCTGAGAAACTGCATTGCCATGTGTGAATGCAACTCACAGAGTTACACGTTTCTCTTCAGTGATCAGTTTGTTAACACAGTTTTCTGGAAATCTGCAATTTGGTATTTCATAGCGCAATGAACCTAACGGTGACAAAGGAAATATCCACAGATGAAAACTAGAAAGAAGCTTTCTTAGAAACTTCTTGGTGATGTGTGAATTCATCTCACAGAGTTACACTTATGTTTCGTGGAGCAGTCCATTAACACTATCTTTGAGGAAGCTGAGAAGGGCTTCCTTGGATCGCATTGAGGCCTACGCTGATAAAGGAAATTTCATCCGTTCAATACGTGAAAGAAGCTTTCTGAGAAACTTCTTTCTGATCTGTGAATTCATCTCACAGAGTTACAACCTATGCCTCAAGAAGCAGTTTGCTAACACTCTTTTCGTGGAATCTGGAAAGTGATATTTGGTAGCCCATAGGGGCCCATGGTGAAAAAGGAAATGTCCTCACATAATAACTACAGAGAAACTTTCTGAGAGATTGCTTTCTGATGTGTGACTTCATCACACAGAGTTCCACCCTTCCCTTCTTGGAACAGTTTGCTAACACTGTTCTCTTGGATTCTGCAATGGTATATTTGGTAGCTCATTGAGGGCTAGGGTGAACAAGGAATTATCCTCACATAATAACTAAAGAGAAACTTTCTGAGAAACTGCATTGCCATGTGTGAATGCAACTCACAGAGTTACACGTTTCTCTTCAGAGACCAGTTTGTTAACACCGTTTTCTGGAAATCTGCAGTTTGGTATTTCATAGCGCAATGAACCTGACGGTGACAAAGGAAATATCCACAGATGAAAACTAGAAAGAAGCTTTCTTAGAAACTTCTTTGTGATGTGTGAATTCAACTCACAGAGTTACACTTATATTTCCTGGAGCAGTCCATTAACACTGTCTTTGAGGAAGCTGAGAAGGATTTCCTTGGATCGCATTGAGGCCTACTCTGATAAAGAAAATTTCATCCGTTCCAAACGTGAAAGAAGCTTTCTGAGAAACTTCTTTCTGATCTGTGAATTCATCTCACAGAGTTACAACCTATGCCTCAAGAAGCAGTTTCCTAACACTCTTTGCGTGTAATCTAGAAAGTGATATTTGGTAGCCCGTAGGTGCCCATGGTGAAATAGGAAATGTCCTCACATAATAACTACAGAGAAACTTTCTGAGAGATTGATTTCTGATGTGTGACTTCATCACACAGAGTTCTACCCTTCCCTTCTTGAACAGTTGGCTAACACTGTTCTCGTGGATTCTGCAAAGGTTTATTTGGGAGCTCATTGAGGGCTAGGGTGAAAATGGAATTATCCTCACATAACAACTAAAGAGAAGCTTTCTGAGAAACTGCATTGCCATGTGTGAATGCAACTCACAGTAGTTACACGTTTCTCTTCAGTGATCAGTTTGTTAACACAGTTTTCTGGAAATCTGCAATTTGGTATTTCATAGCGCAATGAACCTTACGCTGACAAAGGAAATATCCACAGATGAAAACTAGAAAGAAGCTTTCGTAGAAACTTCTTGGTGATGTGTGAATTCATCTCACAGAGTTCCACTTATGGTTCATGGAGCAGTCCATTAACACTGTCTTTGAGGAAGCTGAGAAGAGCTTCCTTGGATCGCATTGAGGCCTACGCTGATAAAGGAAATTTCATTAGTTCAAAACGTGAAAGAAGCTTTTTGAGAAACTTCTTTCTGATCTGTTAATTCATCTCACAGAGTTACAACCTATGCCTCAAGAAGCAGTTTGCTAACACTCTTTTCGTGGAATCTGGAAAGTGATATTTGGTAGCCCATAGTGGCCCATGGTGAAAAAGGAAATGTCCTCACATAATAACTACAGAGAAACTGTTTGAGAGATTGCTTTCTGATGTGTGACTTCATCACACAGAGTTCCACCCTTCCCTTCTTGGAACAGTTTGCTAACACTGTTCTCGTGGATTCTGCAAAGGTATATTTCGGAGCTCATTGAGGGTTAGGGTGAAAAAGGAATTATCCTCACATAATAACTAAAGAGAAGCTTTCTGAGAAACTGCATTGCCATGTGTGAATGCAACTCACAGAGTTACACGTTACTCTCCAGTGATCAGCTTGTTAACGCAGTTTTCTGAAATCTACAATTTGGTATTTCATAGCACAATGAACCTGATGGTGACAAAGGAAATATCCACAGATGAAAAAAAGAAAGAAGCTTTCGTAGAAACTTCTTGGTGATGTGTGAATTCATCTCACAGAGTTACACTTATGTTTCGTGGAGCAGTCCATTAACACTGTCTTTGAGGAAGCTGAGAAGGGCTTCCTTGGATCGCATTGAGGCCTACTGCTGATAAAGGAAATTTCATCCGTTCAAAACGTGAAAGAAGCTTTCTGAGAAACTTCTTTCTGATCTGCGAATTCATCTCACAGAGTTACAACCTATGCCTCAAGAAGCAGTTTGCTAACACTCTTTTCGTGGAATCTGGAAAGTGATATTTGGTAGCCCATAGGGGCCCATGGTGAAAAAGGAAATGTCCTCACATAATAACTACAGAGAAACTTTCTGAGAGATTGCTTTCTGATGTGTGACTTCATCACACAGAGTTCCAACCTTCCCTTCTTGGAACTGTTTGCTAACACTGTAGTCGTGGATTCTGCAAAGGTATATTTGGGAGCTCATTGAGGGCTAGGGTGAAAAAGGAATTATCCTCACATAACAACTAAAGAGAAGCTTTCTGAGAACCTGCATTGCCATGTGTGAATGCAACTCACAGAGTTACACGTTACTCTCCAGTGATCAGCTTGTTAACGCAGTTTTCTGAAATCTACAATTTGGTATTTCATAGCACAATGAACCTGATGGTGACAAAGGAAATATCCACAGATGTAAAAAAGAAAGAAGCTTTCGTAGAAACTTCTTGGTGATGTGTGAATTCATCTCACAGAGTTACACTTATGTTTCGTGGAGCAGTCCATGAACACTGTCTTTGAGGAAGCTGAGAAGGGCTTCCTTGGATCGCATTGAGGCCTACGCTGATAAACGACATGTCATAAGTTCAAAACGTGAAAGAAGCTTTCAGAGAAACTTCTTTCTGATCTGTGAATTCCTCTCACAGAGTTACAACGTATGCCTCAAAAAGCAGTTTGCCAACACTCTTTTGGTGGAATCTGGAAAGTGATATTTGGTAGCCCAATGGAACCATGGTGAAAAAGGAAATGTCCTCACATCATAACTACAGAGAAACTTTCTGAGAGATTGCTTTCTGATGTGTGACTTCATCACACAGTGTTCCACCCTTCCCTTCTTGGAACAGTTTGCTAACACTGTTGTCATGGATTCTGCAAAGGTGTATTTGGGAGCTCATTGAGGGCTAGGGTGAACAAGGAATTATCCTCACATAATAACTAAAGAGAAACTTTCTGAGAAACTGCATTGCCATGTGTGAATGCAACTCACAGAGTTACACGTTTCTCTTCAGAGACCAGTTTGTTAACACCGTTTTCTGGAAATCTGCAGTTTGGTATTTCATAGCGCAATGAACCTGACGGTGACAAAGGAAATATCCACAGATGAAAACTAGAAAGAAGCTTTCTTAGAAACTTCTTTGTGATGTGTGAATTCAACTCACAGAGTTACACTTATATTTCCTGGAGCAGTCCATTAACACTGTCTTTGAGGAAGCTGAGAAGGATTTCCTTGGATCGCATTGAGGCCTACTCTGATAAAGAAAATTTCATCCGTTCCAAACGTGAAAGAAGCTTTCTGAGAAACTTCTTTCTGATCTGTGAATTCATCTCACAGAGTTACAACCTATGCCTCAAGAAGCAGTTTGCTAACACTCTTTTCGTGGAATCTGCAAAGTGATATTTGGTAGCCCTTAGGGGCCCATGGTGAAAAAGGAAATGTCCTCACATAATAACTACAGAGAAACTTTCTGAGAGATTGCTTTCTGATGTGTGACTTCATCACACAGAGTTCCACCCTTCGCTTCTTGGAACAGTTTGCTAACACTGTTCTCGTGGATTCTGCAAAGGTATATTTGGGAGCTCATTGAGGGCTAGGGTGAAAAAGGAATTATCCTCACATAACAACTAAAGAGAAGCTTTCTGAGAAACTGCATTGCCATGTGTGAATGCAACTCACAGAGTTACACGTTTCTCTTCAGTGATCAGTTTGTTAACACAGTTTTCTGGAAATCTGCAATTTGGTATTTCATAGCGCAATGAACCTTACGGTGACAAAGGAAATATCCACAGATGAAAACTAGAAAGAAGCTTTCTTAGAAACTTCTTGGTGATGTGTGAATTCATCTCACAGAGTTACACTTATGTTTCGTGGAGCAGTCCATTAACACTGTCTTTGAGGAAGCTGAGAAGGGCTTCCTTGGATCGCATTGAGGCCTACGCTGATAAACGACATGTCATAAGTTCAAAACGTGAAAGAAGCTTTCAGAGAAACTTCTTTCTGATCTGTGAATTCCTCTCACAGAGTTACAACGTATGCCTCAAAAAGCAGTTTGCCAACACTCTTTTGGTGGAATCTGGAAAGTGATATTTGGTAGCCCAATGGGACCATGGTGAAAAAGGAAATGTCCTCACATCATAACTACAGAGAAATTTTCTGAGAGATTGCTTTCTGATGTGTGACTTCATCACACAGAGTTCCAACCTTCCCTTCTTGGAACTGTTTGCTAACACTGTAGTCGTGGATTCTGCAAAGGTATATTTGGGAGCTCATTGAGGGCTAGGGTGAAAAAGGAATTATCCTCACATAACAACTAAAGAGAAGCTTTCTGAGAACCTGCATTGCCATGTGTGAATGCAACTCACAGAGTTACACGTTACTCTCCAGTGATCAGCTTGTTAACGCAGTTTTCTGAAATCTACAATTTGGTATTTCATAGCACAATGAACCTGATGGTGACAAAGGAAATATCCACAGATGTAAAAAAGAAAGAAGCTTTCGTAGAAACTTCTTGGTGATGTGTGAATTCATCTCACAGAGTTACACTTATGTTTCGTGGAGCAGTCCATTAACACTGACTTTGAGGAAGCTGAGAAGGGCTTCCTTGGATCGCATTGAGACTTACGCTGATCAAGGAAATTTCATCCGTTCAAAACGTGAAAGAAGCTTTCTGAGAAACTTCTTTCTGATCTGTGAATTCATCTCACAGAGTTACAACCTATGCCTCAAGAAGCAGTTTGCTAACACTCTTTTCGTGGAATCTGGAAAGTGATATTTGGTAGCCCTTAGGGGCCCATGGTGAAAAGGAAATGTCCTCACATAATAACTACAGAGAAACTTTCTGAGAGATTGCTTTCTGATGTGTGACTTCATCACACAGAGTTCCACCCTTCCCTTCTTGGAACAGTTTGCTAACACTGTTCTCGTGGATTCTGCAAAGGTATATTTGGGAGCTCATTGAGGGCTAGGGTGAAAAAGGAATTATCCTCACATAACAACTAAAGAGAAGCTTTCTGAGAAACTGCATTGCCATGTGTGAATGCAACTCACAGAGTTACACGTTTCTCTTCAGTGATCAGTTTGTTAACACAGTTTTCTGGAAATCTGCAATTTGGTATTTCATAGCGCAATGAACCTGACGGTGACAAAGGAAATATCCACAGATGAAAACTAGAAAGAAGCTTTCTTAGAAACTTCTTGGTGATGTGTGAATTCATCTCACAGATTTACACTTATGTTTCGTCGAACAGTCCATTAACACTGTCTTTGAGGAAGCTGAGAAGGGCTTCCTTGGATCGCATTGAGGCCTACGCTGATAAACGACATGTCATAAGTTCAAAACGTGAAAGAAGCTTTCAGAGAAACTTCTTTCTGATCTGTGAATTCCTCTCACAGAGTTACAACGTATGCCTCAAAAAGCAGTTTGCCAACACTCTTTTGGTGGAATCTGGAAAGTGATATTTGGTAGCCCAATGGGACCATGGTGAAAAAGGAAATGTCCTCACATCATAACTACAGAGAAATTTTCTGAGAGATTGCTTTCTGATGTGTGACTTCATCACACAGAGTTCCAACCTTCCCTTCTTGGAACTGTTTGCTAACACTGTTGTCGTGGATTCTGCAAAGGTATATTTGGGAGCTCATTGAGGGCTAGAGTGAAAAGTGAATTATCCTCACATAATAACTAAAGAGAAGCTTTCTGAGAAACTGCATTGCCATGTGTGAATGCAACTCACAGAGTTACACGTTTCTCTTCAGTGATCAGTTTGTTAACACAGTTCTCTGGAAATCTGCAATTTGGTATTTCATAGCGCAATGAACCTTACGGTGACAAAGGAAATATCCACAGATGAAAACTAGAAAGAAGCTTTCTTAGAAACTTCTTGGTGATGTGTGAATTCATCTCACAGAGTTACACTTATGTTTCGTGGAGCAGTCCATTAACACTGACTTTGAGGAAGCTGAGAAGGGCTTCCTTGGATCGCATTGAGACCTACGCTGATCAAGGAAATTTCATCCGTTCAAAACGTGAAAGAAGCTTTCTGAGAAACTTCTTTCTGATCTGTGAATTCATCTCACAGAGTTACAACCTATGCCTCAAGAAGCAGTTTGCTAACACTCTTTTCGTGGAATCTGGAAAGTGATATTTGGTAGCCCATAGGGGCCATGGTGAAAAAGGAAATGTCCTCACATAATAACTACAGAGAAACTTTCTGAGAGATTGCTTTCTGATGTGTGACTTCATCACACAGAGTTCCACCCTTCCCTTCTTGGAACAGTTTGCTAACACTGTTCTCGTGGATTCTGCAAAGGTATATTTGGGAGCTCATTGAGGGCTAGAGTGAAAAGGGAATTATCCTCACATAATAACTAAAGAGAAGCTTTCTGAGAAACTGCATTGCCATGTGTGAATGCAACTCACAGAGTTACACGTTTCTCTTCAGTGATCAGTTTGTTAACACAGTTCTCTGGAAATCTGCAATTTGGTATTTCATAGCGCAATGAACCTTACGGTGACAAAGGAAATATCCACAGATGAAAACTAGAAAGAAGCTTTCTTAGAAACTTCTTGGTGATGTGTGAATTCATCTCACAGAGTTACACTTATGTTTCGTGGAGAAGTCCATTCACACTGTCTTTGAGGAAGCTGAGAAGGGCTTCCTTGGATCGCATTGAGGCCTACGCTGATAAAGGAAATTTCATCCGTTCAAAACGTGAAAGAAGCTTTCTGAGAAACTTCTTTCTGATCTGTGAATTCATCTCACAGTGTTACAACCTATGCCTCAAGAAGCAGTTTGCTAACACTCTTTTCGTGGAATCTGGAAAGTGATATTTGGTAGCCCATAGGGGCCCATGGTGAAAAAGGAAATGTCCTCACATCATAACTACAGAGAAACTTTCTGAGAGATTGCTTTCTGATGTGTGACTTCATCACACAGAGTTCCACCCTTCCCTTCTTGGAACAGTTTGCTAACACTGTTCTCGTGGATTCTGCAAAGGTATATTTGGGAGCTCATTGAGGGCTAGGGTGAAAAAGGAATTATCCTCACATAATAACTAAAGAGAAGCTTTCTGAGAAACTGCATTGCCATGTGTGAATGCAACTCACAGAGTTACACGTTTCTCTTCAGTGATCAGTTTGTTAACACAGTTTTCTGGAAATCTGCAATTTGGTATTTCATAGCGCAATGAACCTTACGGTGACAAAGGAAATATCCACAGATGAAAACTAGAAAGAAGCTTTCTTAGAAACTTCTTGGTGATGTGTGAATTCATCTCACAGAGTTACACTTATGTTTCCTGGAGTAGTCCATTAACACTGTCTTTGAGGAAGCTGAGAAGGGCTTTCTTGGATCACATTGAGGCCTACGCTGATAAAGGAAATTTCATCCGTTCAATACGTGAAAGAAACTTTCTGAGAAACTTCTTTCTGATCTGTGAATTCATCTCACAGAGTTACAACCTATGCCTCAAGAAGCAGTTTGCTAACACTCTTTTCCTGGAATCTGGAAAGTGATATTTGGTAGCCCATAGGGGCCCATGGTGAAAAAGGAAATGTCCTCACATAATAACTACAGAGAAACTTTCTGAGAGATTGCTTTCTGACTGTGTGACTTCATCACACAGAGTTCCACCCTTCCCTTCTTGGAACAGTTTGCTAACACTGTTCTCGTGGATTCTAGCAAAGGTATATTTGGGAGCTCATTGAGGGCTAGGGTGAACAAGGAATTATCCTCACATAACAACTAAGAGAAGCTTTCTGAGAAACTGCATTGCCATGTGTGAATGCAACTCACAGAGTTACACGTTTCTCTTCAGTGATCAGTTTGTTAACACAGTTTTCTGGAAATCTGCAATTTGGTATTTCATAGCGCAATGAACCTTACATTGACAAAGGAAATATCCACAGATGAAAACTAGAAAGAAGCTTTCTTAGAAACTTCTTGGTGATGTGTGAATTCATCTCACAGAGTTACACTTATGTTTCGTGGAGCAGTCCATTAACACTGTCTTTGAGGAAGCTGAGAAGGGCTTCCTTGGATCGCATTGAGGCCTACGCTGATAAAGGAAATTTCATCCGTTCAAAACGTGAAAGAAGCTTTCTGAGAAACTTCTTTCTGATCTGTGAATTCATCTCACAGTGTTACAACCTATGCCTCAAGAAGCAGTTTGCTAACACTCTTTTCGTGGAATCTGGAAAGTGATATTTGGTAGCCCATAGGGGCCCATGGTGAAAAAGGAAATGTCCTCACATAATAACTACAGAGAAACTTTCTGAGAGATTGCTTTCTGATGTGTGACTTACATCACACAGAGTTCCACCCTTCCCTTCTTGGAACAGTTTGCTAACACTGTTCTCGTGGATTCTGCAAAGGTATATTTGGGAGCTCATTGAGGGCTAGGGTGAAAAAGGAATTATCCTCACATAATAACTAAAGAGAAGCTTTCTGAGAAACTGCATTGCCATGTGTGAATGCAACTCACAGAGTTACACGTTTCTCTTCAGTGATCAGTTTGTTAACACAGTTTTCTGGAAATCTGCAATTTGGTATTTCATAGCGCAATGAACCTAACGGTGACAAAGGAAATATCCACAGATGAAAACTAGAAAGAAGCTTTCTTAGAAACTTCTTGGTGATGTGTGAATTCATCTCACAGAGTTACACTTATGTTTCGTGGAGCAGTCCATTAACACTGTCTTTGAGGAAGCTGAGAAGGGCTTCCTTGGATCGCATTGAGGCCTATACTGATAAAGGAAATTTCATCCGTTCAATACGTGAAAGAAGCTTTCTGAGAAACTTCTTTCTGATCTGTGAATTCATCTCACAGAGTTACAACCTATGCCTCAAGAAGCAGTTTGCTAACACTCTTTTCGTGAATCTGGAAAGTGATATTTGGTAGCCCATAGGGGCCCATGGTGAAAAAGGAAATGTCCTCACATAATAACTACAGAGAAACTTTCTGAGAGATTGCTTTCTGATGTGTGACTTCATCACACAGAGTTCCACCCTTCCCTTCTTGGAACAGTTTGCTAACACTGTTCTCGTGGATTCTGCAAGGTATATTTGGTAGCTCATTGAGGGCTAGGGTGAAAAAGGAATTATCCTCACATAATAACTAAAGAGAAGCTTTCTGAGAAACTGCATTGCCATGTGTGAATGCAACTCACAGAGTTACACGTTTCTCTTCAGTGATCAGTTTGTTAACACAGTTTTCTGGAAATCTGCAATTTGGTATTTCTAGCGCAATGAACCTGACGGTGACAAAGGAAATATCCACAGATGAAAACTAGAAAGAAGCTTTCTTAGAAACTTCTTTGTGATGTGTGAATTCATCTCACAGAGTTACACTTATGTTTCGTGGAGCAGTCCATTAACACTGTCTTTGAGGAAGCTGAGAAGGGCTTCCTTGGATCGCATTGAGGCCTACTCTGATAAAGAAAATTTCATCCATTCCAAACGTGAAAGAAGCTTTCTGAGAAACTTCTTTGTGATCTGTGAATTCATCTCACAGAGTTACAACCTATGCCTCAAGAAGCAGTTTGCCTAACACTCTTTTCGTGGAATCTGGAAAGTGATATTTGGTAGCCCGTAGGTGCCCATGGTGAAATAGGAAATGTCCTCACATAATAACTACAGAGAAACTTTCTGAGAGATTGCTTTCTGATGTGTGACTTCATCACACAGAGTTCACCCTTCCCTTCTTGAACAGTTGCTAACACTGTTCTCGTGGATTCTGCAAAGGTATATTTGGGAGCTCATTGAGGGCTAGGGTGAAAATGGAATTATCCTCACATAACAACTAAAGAGAAGCTTTCTGAGAAACTGCATTGCCATGTGTGAATGCAACTCACAGTAGTTACACGTTTCTCTTCAGTGATCAGTTTGTTAACACAGTTTTCTGGAAATCTGCAATTTGGTATTTCATAGCGCAATGAACCTTACGGTGACAAAGGAAATATCCACAGATGAAAACTAGAAAGAAGCTTTCTTAGAAACTTCTTGGTGATGTGTGAATTCATCTCACAGAGTTCCACTTATGGTTCATGGAGCAGTCCATTAACACTGTCTTTGAGGAAGCTGAGAAGAGCTTCCTTGGATCGCATTGAGGCCTACGCTGATAAAGGAAATTTCATTAGTTCAAAACGTGAAAGAAGCTTTTTGAGAAACTTCTTTCTGATCTGTTAATTCATCTCACAGAGTTACAACCTATGCCTCAAGAAGCAGTTTGCTAACACTCTTTTCGTGGAATCTGGAAAGTGATATTTGGTAGCCCATAGTGGCCCATGGTGAAAAAGGAAATGTCCTCACATAATAACTACAGAGAAACTGTTTGAGAGATTGCTTTCCGATGTGTGACTTCATCACACAGAGTTCCACCCTTCCCTTCTTGGAACAGTTTGCTAACACTGTTCTCGTGGATTCTGCAAAGGTATATTTCGGAGCTCATTGAGGGTTAGGGTGAAAAAGGAGTTATTCTCACATAATAACTAAAGAGAAGCTTTGTGAGAAACTGCATTGCCATGTGTGAATGCAACTCACAGAGTTACAGGTTTCTCTTCAGTGATCAGTTTGTTAACACAGTTTTCTGGAAATCTACAATTTGGTATTTCATAGCAGCAATGAACCTGACGGTGACAAAGGAAATATCCACAGATGAAAACTAGAAAGAAGCTTTCTTAGAAACTTCTTGGTGATGTGTGAATTCATCTCACAGAGTTACACTTATGTTTCGTGGAGCAGTCCATTAACACTGTCTTTGAGGAAGCTGAGAAGGGCTTCCTTGGATCGCATTGAGGCCTATGCTGATAAAGGAAATTTCATCCGTTCAAAACGTGAAAGAAGCTTTCTGAGAAACTTCTTTCTGATCTGTGAATTCATCTCACAGAGTTACAACCTATGCCTCAAGAAGCAGTTTGCTAACACTCTTTTCGTGGAATCTGGAAAGTGATATTTGGTAGCCCATAGGGGCCCATGGTGAAAAAGGAAATGTCCTCACATAATAACTACAGAGAAACTTTCTGAGAGATTGCTTTCTCATGTGTGACTTCATCACACAGAGTTCCACCCTTCCCTTCTTGGAACAGTTTGCTAACACTGTTCTCGTGGATTCTGCAAAGGTATATTTGGGAGCTCATTGAGGTCTAGGGTGAAAAAGGAATTATCCTCACATAACAACTAAAGAGAAGCTTTCTGAGAAACTGCATTGCCATGTGTGAATGCAACTCACAGAGTTACACGTTTCTCTTCAGTGATCAGTTTGTTAACAGCAGTTTTCTGGAAATCTGCAATTTGGTATTTCATAGCGCAATGAACCTGACGGTGACAAAGGAAATATCCAGAGATGAAAACTAGAAAGAAGCTTTCTTAGAAACTTCTTGGTGATGTGTGAATTCATCTCACAGAGTTACACTTATGTTTCGTGGAGCAGTCCATTAACACTGTCTTTGAGGAAGCTGAGAAGGGCTTCCTTGGATCGCATTGAGGCCTACGCTGATAAAGGAATTTCATCCGTTCAAAACCGTGAAAGAAGCTTTCTGAGAAACTTCTTTCTGATCTGTGAATTCATCTCACAGAGTTACAACCGATGCCTCAAGAAGCAGTTTGCTAACACACTTTTCGTGGAATCTGGAAAGTGATATTTGGTAGCCCTTAGGGGCCCATGGTGTAAAAGGAAATGTCCTCACATAATAACTACAGAGAAACTTTCTGAGCGATTCCTTTCTGATGTGTGACTTCATCACACAGAGTTCCACCCTGCCCTTCTTGGAACAGTTGCAAACACTGTTCTCGTGGATTCTGCAAAGGTATATTTGGGAGCTCATTGAGGGCTAGGGTGAAAAAGGAATTATCCTCACATAACAACTAAAGAGAAGCTTTCTGAGAAACTGCATTGCCATGTGTGAATGCAACTCACAGAGTTACACGTTTCTCTTCAGTGATCAGTTTGTTAACACAGTTTTCTGGAAATCTGCAATTTGGTATTTCATAGCGCAATGAACCTGACGGTGACAAAGGAAATATCCACAGATGAAAACTAGAAAGAAGCTTTCTTAGAAACTTCTTGGTGATGTGTGAATTCATCTCACAGAGTTACACTTATGTTTCGTGGAGCAGTCCATTAACACTGTCTTTGAGGAAGCTGAGAAGGGCTTCCTTGGATCGCATTGAGGCCTACGCTGATAAAGGAAATTTCATCCGTTCAAAACGTGAAAGAAGCTTTCTGAGAAACTTCTTTCTGATCTGTGAATTCATCTCACAGAGTTACAACCTATGCCTCAAGAAGCAGTTTGCTAACACTCTTTTCGTGGAATCTGGAAAGTGATATTTGGTAGCCCATAGGGGCCCATGGTGAAAAAGGAAATGTCCTCACATCATAACTACAGAGAAACTTTCTGAGAGATTGCTTTCTGATGTGTGACTTCATCACACAGAGTTCCACCCTTCCCTTCTTGGAACAGTTTGCTAACACTGTTCTCGTGGATTCTGCAAAGGTATATTTGGGAGCTCATTGAGGGCTAGGGTGAAAAAGGAATTATCCTCACATAACAACTAAAGAGAAGCTTTCTGAGAAACTGCATTGCCATGTGTGAATGCAACTCACAGAGTTACACGTTTCTCTTCAGTGATCAGTTTGTTAACACAGTTTTCTGGAAATCTGCAATTTGGTATTTCATAGCGCAATGAACCTTACGGTGACAAAGGAAATATCCACAGATGAAAACTAGAAAGAAGCTTTCTTAGAAACTTCTTGGTGATGTGTGAATTCATCTCACAGAGTTACACTTATGTTTCGTGGAGCAGTCCATTAACACTGTCTTTGAGGAAGCTGAGAAGGGCTTCCTTGGATCGCATTGAGGCCTACGCTGATAAAGGAAATTTCATCCGTTCAAAACGTGAAAGAAGCTTTCTGAGAAACTTCTTTCTGATCTGTGAATTCATCTCACAGAGTTACAACCTATGCCTCAAGAAGCAGTTTGCTAACACTCTTTTCGTGGAATCTGGAAAGTGATATTTGGTAGCCCATAGGGGCCCATGGTGAAAAAGGAAATGTCCTCACATCATAACTACAGAGAAACTTTCTGAGAGATTGCTTTCTGATGTGTGACTTCATCACACAGAGTTCCACCCTTCCTTCTTGGAACAGTTTGCTAACACTGTTCTCGTGGATTCTGCAAAGGTATATTTGGGAGCTCATTGAGGGCTAGGGTGAAAAAGGAATTATCCTCACATAATAACTAAAGAGAAGCTTTCTGAGAAACTGCATTGCCATGTGTGAATGCAACTCACAGAGTTACACGTTTCTCTTCAGTGATCAGTTTGTTAACACAGTTTTCTGGAAATCTGCAATTTGGTATTTCATAGCGCAATGAACCTACGGTGACAAAGGAAATATCCACAGATGAAAACTAGAAAGAAGCTTTCTTAGAAACTTCTTGGTGATGTGTGAATTCATCTCACAGAGTTACACTTATGTTTCGTGGAGCAGTCCATTAACACTGTCTTTGAGGAAGCTGAGAAGGGCTTCCTTGGATCGCATTGAGGCCTACGCTGATAAAGGAAATTTCATCCGTTCAAAACGTGAAAGAAGCTTTCTGAGAAACTTCTTTCTGATCTGTGAATTCATCTCACAGAGTTACAACCTATGCCTCAAGAAGCAGTTTGCTAACACTCTTTTCGTGGAATCTGGAAAGTGATATTTGGTAGCCCATAGGGGCCCATGGTGAAAAAGGAAATGTCCTCACATAATAACTACAGAGAAACTTTCTGAGAGATTGCTTTCTGATGTGTGACTTCATCACACAGAGTTCCACCCTTCCCTTCTTGGAACAGTTTGCTAACACTGTTCTCGTGGATTCTGCAAATGTATATTTGGAAGCTCATTGAGGGCTAGGGTGAAAAGGGAATTATCCTCTCATAATAACTAAAGAGAAGCTTTCTGAGAAACTGCATTGCCATGTGTGAATGCAACTCACAGAGTTACACGTTTCTCTTCAGTGATCAGTTTGTTAACACAGTTTTCTGGAAATCTGCAATTTGGTATTTCATAGCGCAAGAGACCTTACGGTGAGAAAGGAAATATCCACAGAAGAAAACAAGAAAGAAGCTTTCTTAGAAACTGCTTGGTGATGTGTGAATTCACTTCACAGAGTTACACTTATGTTTCGTGGAGCAGTCCATTAACACTGTCTTTGGGGAACCTGAGAAGGCTTCCTTGGATCGCATTGAGGCCTACGCTGACAAAGGAAATTTCATCCGTTCAAAACGTGAAAGAAGCTTTCTGAGAAACTTCTTTCTGATCTGTGAATTCATCTCACAGAGTTACAACCTATGCCTCAAGAAGCAGTTTGCTAACACTCTTTTCGTGGAATCTGGAAAGTGATATTTGGTAGCCCATAGGGGCCCATGGTGAAAAAGGAAATGTCCTCACATAATAACTACAGAGAAACTTTCTGAGAGATTGCTTTCTGATGTGTGACTTCATCACACAGAGTTCCACCCTTCCCTTCTTGGAACAGTTTGCTAACACTGTTCTCGTGGATTCTGCAAAGGTATATTTGGGAGCTCATTGAGGGCTAGGGTGAAAAAGGAATTATCCTCACATAACAACTAAAGAGAAGCTTTCTGAGAAACTGCATTGCCATGTGTGAATGCAACTCACAGAGTTACACGTTTCTCTTCAGTGATCAGTTTGTTAACACAGTTTTCTGGAAATCTGCAATTTGGTATTTCATAGCGCAATGAACCTTACGGTGACAAAGGAAATATCCACAGATGAAAACTAGAAAGAAGCTTCTTAGAAACTTCTTGGTGATGTGTGAATTCATCTCACAGAGTTACACTTATGTTTCGTGGAGCAGTCCATTAACACTGTCTTTGAGGAAGCTGAGGAGGGCTTCCTTCGATCGCATTGAGGCCTACGCTGATAAAGGAAATTTCATCCGTTCAAAACGTGAAAGAAGCTTTCTGAGAACTTCTTTCTGATCTGTGAATTCATCTCACAGAGTTACAAACCTATGCCTCAAGAAGCAGTTTGCTAACACTCTTTTCGTGGAATTTGGAAAGTGATATTTGGTAGCCCATAGGGGCATATGGTGAAAAATGAAATGTCCTCACATCATAACTACAGAGAAACTTTCTGAGAGATTGCTTTCTGATGTGTGACTTCATCACACAGAGTTCCACCCTTTCCTTCTTGGAACAGTTTGCTAACACTGTTCTCGTGGATTCTGCAAAGGTATATTTGGGAGCTCATTAGGGCTAGGGTGAAAAAGGAATTATCCTCACATAATAACTAAAGAGAAGCTTTCTGAGAAACTGCATTGCCATATGTGCATGCAACTCACAGATTTACACGTTTCTCTTCAGTGATCAGTTTGTTAACACAGTTTTCTGGAAATCTGCAATTTGGTATTTCATAGCGCAATGAACCTAACGGTGACAAAGCAAATATCCAGAGATGAAACCTAGAAAGAAGCTTTCTTAGAAACTTCTTGGTGATGTGAGAATTCATCTCACAGAGTTACACTTATGTTTCCTGGAGTAGTCCATTAACACTGTCTTTGAGGAAGCTGAGAAGGGCTTTCTTGGATCGCATTGAGGCCTACGCTGATAAAGGAAATTTCATCCGTTCAATACGTGAAAGAAGCTTTCTGAGAAACTTCTTTCTGATCTGTGAATTCATCTCACAGAGTTACAACCTATGCCTCAAGAAGCAGTTTGCTAACACTCTTTTCGTGGAATCTGGAAAGTGATATTTGGTAGCCCATAGGGGCCCATGGTGAAAAAGGAAATGTCCTCACATAATAACTACAGAGAAACATTCTGAGAGATTGCTTTCTGATGTGTGACTTCATCTACACAGAGTTCCACCCTTCCCTTCTTGGAACAGTTTGCTAACACTGTTCTCGTGGATTCTGCAAAGGTATATTTGGGAGCTCAATTGAGGGCTAGGGTGAAAAAGGAATTATCCTCACATAACAACTAAGAGAAGCTTTCTGAGAAACTGCATTGCCATGTGTGAATGCACCTCACAGAGTTACACGTTTCTCTTCAGTGATCAGTTTGTTAACACAGTTCTCTGGAAATCTGCAATTTGGTATTTCATAGCGCAATGAACCTTACATTGACAAAGGAAATATCCACAGATGAAAACTAGAAAGAAGCTTTCTTAGAAACTTCTTGGTGATGTGTGAATTCATCTCACAGAGTTGCACTTATGTTTCGTGGAGCAGTCCATTAACACTGTCTTTGAGGAAGCTGAGAAGGGATCCCTTGGATCGCATTGAGGCTTACGCTGATAAAGGAAATTTCATCCGTTCAAAACGTGAAAGAAGCTTTCTGAGAAACTTCTTTCTGATCTGTGAATTCATCTCACAGTGTTACAACCTATGCCTCAAGAAGCAGTTTGCTAACACTCTTTTCGTGGAATCTGGAAAGTGATATTTGGTAGCCCACAGTGGCCCATGGTGAAAAAGGAAATGTCCTCACATAATAACTACAGAGAAATTTTCTGAGAGATTGCTTTCTGATGTGTGATTACATCACAAAGAGTTCCACCCTTCCATTCTTGGAACAGTTTGCTAACACTCTTCTCGTGGATTATGCAAAGGTATATTTGGGAGCTCATTGAGGGCTAGGGTGAAAAAGGAATTATCCTCACATAATAACTAAAGAGAAGCTTTCTGAGAAACTGCATTGCCATGTGTGAATGCAACTCACAGAGTTACACGTTTCTCTTCAGTGATCAGTTTGTTAACACAGTTTTCTGGAAATCTGCAATTTGGTATTTCATAGCGCAATGAACCTAACGGTGACAAGGGAAATATCCACAGATGAAAACTAGAAAGAAGCTTTCTTAGAAACTTCGTGGTGATGTGTGAATTCATCTCACAGAGTTTCACTTATGTTTCGTGGAGCAGTCCATTCACACTGTCTTTGAGGAAGCTGAGAAGGGCTTCCTTGGATCGCATTGAGGCCTATACTGATAAAGGAAATTTCATCCGTTCAATACGTGAAAGAAGCTTTCTGAGAAACTTCTTTCTGATCTGTGAATTCATCTCACAGAGTTACAACCTATGCCTCAAGAAGCAGTTTGCTAACCCTCTTTTCGTGAATCTGGAAAGTGATATTTGGTAGCCCATAGGGGCCCATGGTGAAAAAGGAAATGTCCTCACATAATAACTACAGAGAAACTTTCTGAGAGATTGCTTTCTGATGTGTGACTTCATCACACAGAGTTCCACCCTTCCCTTCTTGGAACAGTTTGCTAACACTGTTCTCTTGGATTCTGCAATGGTATATTTGTTAACTCATTGAGGGCTAGGGTGAACAAGGAATTATCCTCACATAATAACTAAAGAGAAACTTTCTGAGAAACTGCATTGCCATGTGTGAATGCAACTCACAGAGTTACACGTTTCTCTTCAGTGATCAGTTTGTTAACACCGTTTTCTGGAAATCTGCAAGTTTGGTATTTCATAGCGCAATGAACCTGACGGTGACAAAGGAAATATCCACAGATGAAAACTAGAAAGAAGCTTTCTTAGAAACTTCTTTGTGATGTGTGAATTCATCTCACAGAGTTACACTTATAGTTTCCGTGGAGCAGTCCATTAACACTGTCTTTGAGGAAGCTGAGAAGGCTTCCTTGGATCGCATTGAGGCCTACTCTGATAAAGAAAATTTCATCCGTTCCAAACGTGAAAGAAGCTTTCTGAGAAACTTCTTTCTGATCTGTGAATTCATCTCACAGAGTTACAACCTATGCCTCAAGAAGCAGTTTCCTAACACTCTTTGCGTGTAATCTAGAAAGTGATATTTGGTAGCCCGTAGGTGCCCATGGTGAAATAGGAAATGTCCTCACATAATAACTACAGAGAAACTTTCTGAGAGATTGATTTCTGATGTGTGACTTCATCACACAGAGTTCTACCCTTCCCTTCTTGAACAGTTGGATAACACTGTTCTCGTGGATTCTGCAAAGGTTTATTTGGGAGCTCATTGAGGGCTAGGTTGAAAATGGAATTATCCTCACATAACAACTAAAGAGAAGCTGTCTGAGAAACTGCATTGCCATGTGTGAATGCAACCAACAGTGTTACACGTTTCTCTTCAGTGATCAGTTTGTTAACACAGTTTTCTGGAAATCTGCAATTTGGTATTTCATAGCGCAATGAACCTTAAGCTGACAAAGGAAATAGCCACAGATGAAAACTAGAAAGAAGCTTTCGTAGAAACTTCTTGGTGATGTGTGAATTCATCTCACAGAGTTCCACTTATGGTTCATGGAGCAGTCCATTAACACTGTCTTTGAGGAAGCTGAGAAGAGCTTCCTTGGATCGCATTGAGGCCTACGCTGATAAAGGAAATTTCATTAGTTCAAAACGTGAAAGAAGCTTTTTGAGAAACTTCTTTCTGATCTGTTAATTCATCTCACAGAGTTACAACCTATGCCTCAAGAAGCAGTTTGCTAACACTCTTTTCGTGGAATCTGGAAAGTGATATTTGGTAGCCCATAGTGGCCCATGGTGAAAAAGGAAATGTCCTCACATAATAACTACAGAGAAACTGTTTGAGAGATTGCTTTCTGATGTGTGACTTCATCACACAGAGTTCCACCCTTCCCTTCTTGGAACAGTTTGCTAACACTGTTCTCGTGGATTCTGCAAAGGTATATTTCGGAGCTCATTGAGGGTTAGGGTGAAAAAGGAGTTATTCTCACATAATAACTAAAGAGAAGCTTTGTGAGAAACTGCATTGCCATGTGTGAATGCAACTCACAGACTTACAGGTTTCTCTTCAGTGATCAGTTTGTTAACGCAGTTTTCTGAAATCTACAATTTGGTATTTCATAGCACAATGAACCTGATGGTGACAAAGGAAATATCCACAGATGAAAAAAAGAAAGAAGCTTTCGTAGAAACTTCTTGGTGATGTGTGAATTCATCTCACAGAGTTACACTTATGTTTCGTGGAGCAGTCCATTAACACTGTCTTTGAGGAAGCTGAGAATGGCTTCCTTGGATCGCATTGAGGCCTATGCTGATAAAGGAAATTTCATCCGTTCAAAACGTGAAAGAAGCTTTCTGAGAAACTTCTTTCTGATCTGCGAATTCATCTCACAGAGTTACAACCTATGCCTCAAGAAGCAGTTTGCTAACACTCTTTTCGTGGAATCTGGAAAGTGATATTTGGTAGCCCATAGGGGCCCATGGTGAAAAAGGAAATGTCCTCACATAATAACTACAGAGAAACTTTGGGAGAGATTGCTTTCTCATGTGTGACTTAATCACACAGAGTTCCACCCTTCCCTTCTTGGAACAGTTTGCTAACACTGTTCTCGTGGATTCTGCAAAGGTATATTTGGGAGCTCATTGAGGTCTAGGGTGAAAAAGGAATTATCCTCACATAACAACTAAAGAGAAGCTTTCTGAGAAACTGCATTGCCATGTGTGAATGCAACTCACAGAGTTACACGTTTCTCTTCAGTGATCTGTCTGTTAATGCAGTTTTCTGGAAATCTGCAATTTGGTATTTCATAGCGCAATGAACCTGATGGTGACAAAGGAAATATCCACAGATGAAAACAAGAAAGAAGCTTTCTTAGAAACTTCGTGGTGATGTGTGAATTCATCTCACAGAGTTACACTTATGTTTCGTGGAGCAGTCCATGAACACTGTCTTTGAGGAAGCTGAGAAGGGCTTCCTTAGATCGCATTGAGGCCTACGCTGATAAAGGTAATTTCATCCGTTCAAAACGTGAAAGAAGCTTTCTGACAAACTTCTTTCTGATCTGTGAATTCATCTCACAGAGTTACAACCTATGACTCAAGAAGCAGTTTGCTAACACTCTTTTCGTGGAATCTGGAAAGTGATATTTGGAACCCCTTAGGGGCCCATGGTGAAAAAGGAAATGTCCTCACATAATAACTACAGAGAAACTTTCTGAGAGATTGCTTTCTGATGTGTGCTTTCATCACACAGAGGTCCACCCTTAACTTGTTGGAACTGTTTGCTAACACAGTTCTCGTGGATTCTGCAAATGTATATTTGGGAGCTCATTGAGGGCTAGGGTGAAAAAGGAATTATCCTCACATAACAACTGAAGAGAAGCTTTCTGAGAAACTGCATTGCTATGTGTGAATGCAACTCACAGAGTTGCACGTTTCTCTACAGTGATGAGTTTGTTAACGCAGTTTTCTGGAAATCTGCAATTTGGTATTTCATAGCGCAATGAACCTTACTATGACAAAGGAAATATCCACAGATGAAAATTAGAAAGAATCTTTCTTAGAAACTTCTTGGTGATGTGTGAATTCATCTCACAGAGTTACACTTATGTTTCGTGGGGCAGTCCATTAACACTGTCTTTGAGGAAGCTGAGAAGGGATTCCTTGGATCGCATTGAGGCTTACGCTGATAAAGAAAATTTCATCCGTTCAAAACGTGAAAGAGGTTTTTTGAGAAACTTCTTTCTGATCTGTGAATTCATCTCACAGAGTTACAACCTATGACTCAAGAAGCAGTTTGCTAACACTCTTTTCGTGGAATCTGGAAAGTGATATTTGGTAGCCCTAAGGGGACCATGGTGAAAAATGAAATGTCCTCACATCATAACTACAGAGAAAGTTTCTGAGAGATTGCTTTCTGATGTGTGACTTCATCACACAGAGTTCCACCCTTCCCTTCTTGGAACAGTTTGCTAACACTGTTCTCGTGGATTCTGCAAAGGTATATTTGGGAGCTCATTGAGGGCTAGGGTGAAAAAGGAATTATCCTCACATAACAACTAAAGAGAAGCTTTCTGAGAAACTGCACTGCCATGTGTGAATGCAACTCACAGAGTTACACGTTTCTCTACAGTGATGAGTTTGTTAACGCAGTTTTCTGGAAATCTGCAATTTGGTATTTCATAGCGCAATGAACCTGACGGTGACAAAGGAAATATCCAGAGATGAAAACTAGAACGAAGCTTTCTTAGAAACTTCTTGGTGATGTGTGAATTCATCTCACAGAGTTACACTTATGTTTCGTGGAGCAGTCCATTAACACTGTCTTTGAGGAAGCTGAGAAGGGCTTCCTTGGATCGCATTGAGGCCTACGATGATAAAGGGAATTTCATCCGTTCAACACCTGAAAGAAGCTTTCTGAGAAACTTCTTTCTGATCTGTGAATTCATCTCACAGAGTTACAACCGATGCCTCAAGAAGCAGTTTGCTAACACACTTTTCGTGGAATCTGGAAAGTGATATTTGGTAGCCCTTAGGGGCCCATGGTGTAAAAGGAAATGTCCTCACATAATAACTACAGAGAAACTTTCTGAGCGATTCCTTTCTGATGTGTGACTTCATCACACAGAGTTCCACCCTGCCCTTCTTGGAACAGTTGCAAACACTGTTCTCGTGGATTCTGCAAAGGTATATTTGGGAGAACATTGAGGGCTAGGGTGAAAAAGGAGTTATCCTCACATAACAACTAAAGAGAAGCTTTCTGAGAAACTGCATTGCCATGTGTGAATGCAACTCATAGAGTTACACGTTTCTCTTCAGTGATCAGTTTGTTAATACAGTTTTCTGGAAATCTGCAATTTGGTGTTTCATATCGCAATGAATCTGATGGTGGCAAAGGAAATATCCACAGATGAAAACTAGAAAGAAGCTTTCTTAGAAACTTCTTGGTGATGTGTGAATTCATCTCACAGAGTTACACTTATGTTTCGTGGGGCAGTCCATTAACACTGTCTTTGAGGAAGCTGAGAAGGGATTCCTTGGATCGCATTGAGGCTTACGCTGATAAAGAAAATTTCATCCGTTCAAAACGTGAAAGAGGCTTTTTGAGAAACTTCTTTCTGATCTGTGAATTCATCTCACAGAGTTACAACCTATGCCTAAAAAGCAGTTTGCTAACACTCTTTTCGTGGAATCTGGAAAGTGATATTTTGTAGCCCACAGGGGCAAATGGTGAAAAAGGAAATGTCTCACATCATAACAACAGAAAAACTTTCTGCGAGATTGCTTTCTGATGTGTGACTTCATCACACAGAGTTCCACCCTTCCCTCCTTGGAACAGTTTGCTAACACTGTTCTCGTGGATTCTGCAAAGGTATATTTTGGAGCTCATTGAGGGCTAGGGTGAAAAAAGGAATTATCCTCACATAACAACTAAAGAGAAGCTTTCTGAGAAACTGCATTGCCATGTGTGAATGCAACTCATAGAGTTACACGTTTCTCTTCAGTGATCAGTTTGTTAATACAGTTTTCTGGAAATCTGCAATTTGGTGTTTCATATCGCAATGAATCTGATGGTGGCAAAGGAAATATCCACAGATGAAAACTAGAAAGAAGCTTTCTTAGAAACTTCTTGGTGATGTGTGAATTCATCTCACAGAGTTACACTTATGTTTCGTGGAGCAGTCCATTAACACTGTCTTTGAGGAAGCTGAGAAGGGCTTCCTTGGATCGTATTGAGGCCTACGCCGATAAAGGAAATTTCGTCCGTTCAAAAGGTGAAAGAAGCTTTCTGAGAAACTTCTTTCTACTCTGTGAATTCATCTCACTGAGTTACAACCTATGCCTCAAGAAGCAGTTTGCTAACACTCTTTTCGTGGATTCTGGAAAGTGATATTTGGTAGCCCATAGGGGCCCATGGTGAAAAAGGAAATGTCCTCACATAATAACTACAGAGAAACTTTCTGAGAGATTGCTTTCTGATGTGTGACTTCATCACACAGAGTTCCACCCTTCCCTTCTTGGATCAGTTTGCTAACACTGTCTCGTGGATTCTGCAAAGGTATATTTGGGCACTCATTGAGGGCTGGGGTGAAAAAGGAATTATCCTCACAAAACAACTAAAGAGAAGTTTTCTGAGGAACTGCATTGCCATGTGTGAATGCAACTCACAGAGTTACACGATTCTCTTCAGTGATCAGTTTTTTAACACAGTTTTCTGAAATCTGCAGTTTGGTATTTCATAGCGCAATGAACCTGACGGTGACAAAGGAAATATCTACAGATGAAAACTGGAAAGAAGCTTTCTTAGAAACTTCTTGGTGATGTGTGAATTCATCTCACAGAGTTACACTTATGTTTCGTGGAGCAGTCCATTAACACTGTGTTTGAGGAAGCTCAGAAGGGCTTCCTTGGATCGCATTGAGGCCTACCCTGAGAAAGGAAATTTCATCCATTCAACACGTGAAAGAAGCTTTCTGAGAAACTTCTTTCTGATCTGTGAATTCATCTCACAGAGTTACAACCTATGCCTCAAGAAGCAGTTTGCTAACACTCTTTTCGTGGAATCTGGAAAGTGATATTTTTGAGCCCATAGGGGCCCATGGTGAAAAAATGAACTATCCTCACATAAGAAAAGAGAGAATCTTTCTGAGAGATTGCTTTCTGATATGTGACTTCATCACACAGCGTTCCACCCTTCCCTTCTTGGAACAGTTTGCTAACACTGTTGTCGTGGATTCTGCAAAGTGATATTTGGGAGCCCATAGCGGCTCAGGGTGAAAAAGGAAGTATCCTCACATACTTACTAGAAACAAGCTTTCTGAGAGATTGCTTTCTGATATTGACTTCATCACACAGAATTCCACCCTTCCTTTCTTGGAACAGTTTGCTAACACTGTTGTCGTGGATTCTGCAAAGTGATATTTGGGAGCTCATTAAGGGCTACAGTGAAAAAAGGAAATATCCTCAGATTAAAAGTGGAAAGAAGCCTTCTGAGAAACTGCATTGCCATGTGTGAATGCAACTCACAGAGTTACACGTTTCTCTTCAGTGATCAGTGTGTTAACACAGTTTTCTGGAAATCTGCAATTAGATACTTCATAGCACAAGGAAGCTTCCGGTGACAAGGGAAATGTCCTCAGATGAAAACTAGAAAGAAGTTATCTTAGAAAATTCGTGGTGATGTGTGAATTCATCTCACAGAGTTACACTTATGTTTCATGAGCAGTGCATTAACACTGTCCTTGAGGAACCTGAGAAGGGCTTCATTGGAACGCATTGAGGCTTACACTGATAAAGGAAATTTCATCAGTTCACAACGTGAAAGGAGCTATCTGAGAAACTTCTTTCTGATCAGTGAGTTCATCTCACAGACTTAAACGTAGACCTCAGGAAGCAGTTTGCTAACACCCTTCTCGTGGAAACTGCAAAATGATATTTGGGAGCCCATAGGGACCCATGGTGAAAAAGGAAATATCCTAACAGAATAACTAGAGAGAAGCTTTCTGAGAGATTGCTGTCTCATGTGCGACTTCATCACACCGAGTTCCAGCCTTCCCTTCTTGTTACAGTTTGCTAACACTGTTGTCGTGGATACTGCAAAATGACATTGGGGAACTCATTGAGGGCTAAGGTGAAAAAGGAAATATCCTCAGATTAAAACTGGAAAGAAGAATTCCTGAGAAACTGCTTTGGCATGTGTCAATGCAACTCACAGAGTTTCACGTTTCTCTTCAGTGATCAGGTTTGTTAACACAGTTTTCTGGCAAATCTGCAATTAGATACTTCAAAGCACAGTGAATCTTACGGTGACAAAGGAAAATTTCCTCAGATGATATCTAGAAAGAAGCTTTCTTAGAAACTTCTTGGTGATGTGTGA
>NC_044553.1:47029927-47101247 GCF_007565055.1 Rhinopithecus roxellana
GTTGTAAGTCTGTGAGGTGAACTCACTGATCAGAAAGAAGTTTCAGAAAGCTTCTTTCACGTTTTGAACTCATGAAATTACCTTTATCAGCGTAGGCCTCAATGCGATCCAAAGAAGTCCTTCTGAATTTCCTCAAAGACAGTGTTGAGGGACTGCTCCCCGAAATATAAGTGTAACTCTGTGAGACGAATTCACACATTACCAGGAAGTTTCTAAGAAAGCTTCTTTCTTGTTTTCATCTGAGGATATTTCCTTTGTCACTGTAAGCTTCATAGCGCTATGAAGTATCTAATTGCAGATTTCCAGAAAACTGTGTTAACAAACTCATCACTGACGAGAAACGTGTAACTCTGTGAGTTGCATTCACACATGGCAATGCAGATTCTCAGAAGGCTTCCTTCCAGTTTTAATATGAGGATATTTCCTTTTTCACCATAGCCCTCAAAGAGCTCCGAAATATCACTTTGCAGAATCCACGACAACAGTGTTAGCAAACTGTTCCAAGAAGTTAAGAGTGGAACTCTGTGTGATGAAGTCACACATCAGAAGGCAATCTCTCAGAAAGCTTCTCTCTAGTTATTATGTGAGGATATTTCCTTTTTCACCATGGGCCCCTATGGGCTGCCAAATATGACTTTGCAGATTCCAGGAAAAGAGTGTTAGCAAACTGCTTCCTGAGGTCTATGTTGTAAGCATGTGAGATGAACTCACTGATTCGAAAGAAGTTTCTCAGAAAGCTTCTCTCACGTTTTGAACTGACGAAATTTCCTTTATCAGCGTAGGCCTCAATGCGATCCAAAGATGCCCTTCTCAGCTTCCTCAAAGACAGTGTGTATGGACTGCTCCAGGAACATTGTGTAAGTCTGTGAGATGACTTCACATCACCAAGAAGTTTCTAAGAAAGCTTCTTTCTAGATATCATCTGAGGAAATTTCCTTTGTCACCGTAAGATTCATTGTGCTTTGAAGTATCTAATTGCAGATTTGCAGAAAACTGTGTTAACAACCTGATCACTGAAGAGAAACGTGAAACTCTGTGAGTTGCATTGACACATGCCAAAGCAGTTTCTCAGAATTCTTCTTTCCAGTTTTAATCTGAGGATATTTCCTTTTTCACCTTAGCCCTCATGAGTTCCCCAATGTCATTTTGCAGTATCCACGACAACAGTGTTAGCAAACTGTAACAAGAAGGGAAGGCTGGAACTCGGTGTGATGAAGTCGCACATGAGACAGCAATCTCGCAGAAAGCTTCTCTCTAGTTATTATGTAGGATATTTCCTTTTTCACCATTAGCCTCTATGGCTCCCAAATGTCACTTTGCAAAGCCGCGACAACAGTGTTAGCAAACTGTTACAAGAAGGGAAGGATCGAACTCTGTGGGATGAAGTCACACATCAGAATGCAATCTCTCAGAAAGCTTCTCTCTAGTTATTACATGAGGACATTTCCTTTTTCACCATGGTCCCCTATGGTCTCCCAAATATGACTTTGAGGTTTCCACATAAAGAGTTTTAGCAGACTGCTTCCTGAGGTCTATGTTGTAAGTCTGTGAGATGAACTCACTGATCAGAAAGAAGTTTCTCAGAAAGCTTCTTTCACGTTTTGAACTGATGAAAATTCCTTTATCAGCGTAGTCCTCAATGCGATCCAAGGAAGCCCTTCTCAGTTTCCTCAAAACAGTGTTAATGGACTGCTCCACGAAACATACGTGTAACTCTGTGAGATGAATTCACACATCACAAAGAAGTTTCTAAGAAAGCTTCTTTCTATTTTCATCTGAGGATAATTCTCTATCACCGTAAGCTTCATTGCGCTATGAAGTATCTAATTGCAGATTTCCCGAAAAATGTGTTAACAAACTGATCACTGAAGAGAAACGTGTAACTCTGTGAGTTGCATTCACACATGGCAATGCAGCTTCTCAGAAGGCTTCTTTCCAGTTTTAACCTGAGGATATTTCCTTTTTCACCAAAGCCCTCAATGAGCTCCCAAATATCACTTTGCAGAATCACGACAACAGTGTTAGCAAACTGTTCCAAGAAGGGAAGGGTGGAACTCTGTGTGATGAAGTCACATATCAGAAAGTAATCTCTCAGAAAGATTCTCTCTAGTTCTTATGAGGATACTCCTTTTTTCACCAAGGGCCCCTATGGGCTCAAAAATATCCCATTGCAGAATCCAGGACAAAAGTGTTAGCAAACTGTTCCAAGAAGGGAAGGGTGGAACTCTGTGTGATGATGTCACACATCAGAAAGCAATCTCTCAGAAAGCTTCTTTCTAGTTATTATGTGAGTATATTTCCTTTTTCACCATGGGCCCCTATGGGCTCCCAAATATGACTTTGCAATTTCCAGGAAAAGAGTGTTAGCAACCTTCTTCCTGAGGTCTATGTTTTAAGTCTGTGAGATAAACTCACTGATCAGAAAGAAGTTTCTCAGAAAGCTTCTTTCACGTTTTGAACTCTCGAAATTTCCTTATCAGCGTAGGCCTCAATGCGATCCAAAGAGGCCCTTCTCAGGTTCCTCAAAGACAGTGTTAATGAACTGCTCCAAGAAACATAAGTGTAACTCTGTGAGATGAATTCACACATCACCAAGGAGTTTCTAAGAAAGCTTCTTTCTAGTTTTCATCTGAGGATAT
Source organism: Rhinopithecus roxellana (assembly GCF_007565055.1). Taxonomy (NCBI): domain Eukaryota; kingdom Metazoa; phylum Chordata; class Mammalia; order Primates; family Cercopithecidae; genus Rhinopithecus; species Rhinopithecus roxellana. Next base: position 47,032,567 of record NC_044553.1, read on the forward strand.
TTCCTTTGTCACCGTAAGCTTCATTGCGCAATGAAGTATCTAATTGCAGATTTCCAGAAACTGTGTCAACAAACTGATCACTGAAGAGAAACGTGTAACTATGTGAATTGCATTCACGCATGGCAATGCAGTTTCTCATAAGGCTTAGTTGCAGTTTTAATCTGAGGATATTTCCTTTTTCACCATAGCCTTCAATGAGCTCCCAATTATCACGTTGCAGAATCCACGACAACAGTGTCAGCAAACTGTTCCAAGAAGGGAAGGGTGGAACTCTGTGTGATCAAGTCACATATCAGAAAGCAATCTCTCAGAAAGCTTCTCTCTAGTTCTCAAGTGAGGATACTCCATTTTCAACGCAGGCCCCTATGGGCTACAAATATCACTTTGCAGAATCCACGACAACAGTGTTAGCAAACTGTTCCAAGAAGGGAAGAGTGGAACTCTGTGTGATGAAGTCACATATCAGAAAGCAATCTCTCAGAAAGATTCTTTTCTTATGTGAGGATACTTCTTTTTCACCATGGGCCCCTATGGGCTCAAAAATATCACTTTCCAGATTCCACGAAAAGAGTGTTAGCAAACTGCTTCTTGAGGCATAGGTTGTAACTCTGTGAGATGAATTCACAGATCAGAAAGAAGTTTCTCAGAAAGCTTCTTTCACGTTTGGAACGGATGAAATTTCCTTTATCAGCGTAGGCCTCAATGCGATCCAAGGAAGCCCTTCTCAGCTTCCTCAAAGACAGTGTTAATGCACTGCTCCACGAAACATAAGTGTAACTCTGTGAGATGAATTCACACATCACCAAGAAGTTTCTAAGAAAGCTTCTTTCCAGTTTTCATCAGTGGATATTTCCATTGTCACCGTCAGGTTCATTGCGCTATGAAATTCCAAATTGCAGATTTCCAGAAAACTGTGTTAACAAACTGATCACTGAAGAGAAACGTGTAACTCTGTGAGTTGCATTCACCAATGGCAATGCAGTTCTCAGAAAGCTTCTCTTTATTTGTTATGTGAGGATAATTCCTTTTTCACCCTAGCCCTCAATGAGCTCCCAAAAATACCTTTGCAGAATCCACGAGAACAGTGTTAGCAAACTGTTCCAAGAAGGGAAGGGTGGAACTTTGTGTGATGAAGTCACACATCAGAAAGCAATCTCTCAGAAAGTTTCTCTGTAGTTATTATGTGAGGACATTTCCTTTTTCACCATGGGCCCCTAAGGCTACCAAATATCACTTTCCAGAATCCACGAAAAGAGTGTTAGCAAACTGCTTCTTGAGGCATAGGTTGTAACTCTGTGAGTAGAATTCACAGAACAGAAAGAAGTTTCTCAGAAAGCTTCTTCACGTTTTGAACGGATGAAATTTCCTTTATCAGCGTAGGCCTCAATGCGATCCAAGGAAGCCCTTCTCAGCTTCCTCAAAGACAGTGTTAATGGACTGCTCCACGAAACATAAGTGTAACTGTGTGAGATGCATTCACACATCACCAAGAACTTTCTAAGAAAGCTTCTTTCTAATTTTCATCTGTGGACATTTCCTTTCTCACCGTAAGGTTCATTTCGCTATGAAATACCAAATTGCAGATTTCCAGAAAACTGTGTTAAGAAACTGATCACTGAGGAGAAACGTGTAACTCGCGGAGTTGCATTCACACATGGCAATGCAGTTTCTCAGAAAGCTACTCTTTAGTTGTTATGTGAGGATAATTCCTTTTTCACCCTAGCCCTCAATGAGCTCCCAAATGTACCTTTGCAGAATCCACGAGAACAGTGTCAGCAAACTGTTCCAAGAAGGGAAGGGTGGAACTCTGTGTGATGAAGTCACACATCAGAAAGCAATCTCTCAGAAAGTTTCTCTGTAGTTATTATGTGAGGCCATTTCCTTTTTCACCATGGCCCCTAAGGGCTACCAAATATCACTTTCCAGATTCCACGAAAAGAGTGGTAGCAAACTGCTTCTTGAGGCATAGTTTGTAACTCTGTGAGATGAATTCACAGATTAGAAAGAAGTTTCTCAGAAAGGTTCTTTCACGTTTTGAACGGACGAAATGTCCTTTATCAGCGTAGGCCTCAATGCGATCCAAGGAAGCCCTTCTCAGCTTCCTCAAAGATAGTGTTTATTTACTGCTCCATGAAACATAAGTGTATCTCTGTGAGTTGAATTCACACAACACCAAGAAGTTTCTTAGAAAGCTTCTTTCTAGTTTTCATCTGTGGGGATTTCCTTTGTCACCGTAAGGTTCATTCCGCTATGAAATACCAAATTTCAGATTTCCAGAAAAACTGTGTAAACAAACTGATCACTGAAGAGAAACGTGTAATTCTGTGAGTTGCATTCAAACATGGCAATGCAGTTTCTCAGAAAGCTTCTCTTTGGTTGTTATGTGAGGATAATTCCTTTTTTCACCCTAGCCCTCAATGAGCTCCCCAAATATACCTTTGCAGAAATCACGAAAACAGTGTTAGCAAACTGTTCCAATAAGGGAAGGGTGGAACTCTGTGTGTTGAAGTCACACATCAGAAAGCAAGGTCTCAGAAAGTTTCTCTGTAGTTATGATGTGAGGACATTTCCTTTTTCACCATGGGCCCCTTGGTCTACCAAATATCACTTTCCAGATTCCACGCAAAGAGTGTTAGCAAACAGCTTCTTGAGGCATAGGTTGTAACTCGGTGAGATGAATTCACAGATAAGAAGAAGTTTCTCCGAAAGCTTCTTTCACGTTTTAAACGGATGAAATTTCCGTTATCAGCGTAGGCCTCAATGCGATCCAAGGAAGTCCTTCTCAGCTGCCTTAAAGACAGTGTTAATGGACTGCTCCACGAAACATAAGTGTAACTCGGTGAGATGAATTCACACCACACCAAGAAGTTTCTAAGAAAGCTTCTTTCTAGTTTTCATCTGTGGGTATTTCCTTTGCCACCGTCAGGTTCATTGCGCTATGAAATACCAAATTGCAGATTTCCAGAAAACTGTGTTAACAAACTGATCACTGAAGAGAAACGTGTAACTCTGTGTGTTCCATTCACACATGGCAATGCAGTTTCTCAGAAAGCATCTCTTTAGTAGTTATGTGAGGATATTTCCTTTTTCACCCTAGCCCTCAATGAGCTCCCAAATATACCTTTGCAGAATCCACGAGAACAGTGTTAGCAAACTGTTCCAAGAAGGGAAGGGTGGAACTCTCTGTGATGAAGTCACACATCTGAAAGCAATCTCTCATAAAGTTTCTCTGTAGTTATTATGTGAGGACATTTCCTTTTTCACCATGGGCCCCTAAGGGCTACCAAATATCACTTTCCAGATTCCACGAAAAGAGTGTTAGCAACTGCTTCTTGAGGCATAGGTTGTAACTCTGTGAGATGAATTCACAGATCAGAAAGAAGTTTCTCAGAAAGCTTCTTTCACGTTTTGAACGGTTGAAATTTCCTTTATCAGCGTAGGCCTCAATGAGATCCAAGGAAGACATTCTGAGCTTTCTCAAAGACAGTGTTAATGGATTGCTCCATGAAACATAAGTGTAACTCTGTGAGATGAATTCACCCATCACCAAGAAGTTTCTGAGAAAGATTTCTTTCTAGTTTTCATCTGTGGGTATTTCCTTTGTCACCGTAAGGTTCATTGCGCTATGAAATACCAAATTGCAGATTTCCAGAAAACTGTGTTAACAAACTGATCACTGAAGAGAAACGGGTAACTCTGTGAGTTGCATTCACACATGGCAATGCAGTTTCTCAGAAAGCTTCTCTTTAGCTGTTATGTGAGGATAATTCCTTTCTCACCCAAGCACTCAATGAGATCCCAAATATACCTTTGCAGAATCCACGAGAACAGTGTTAGCAAACTGTTCCAAGAAGGGAAGTGTGGAACTCTGTGTGATGAAGTCACATATCAGAAAGCAATCTCTCAGAAAGTTTCTCTGTAGTTATTATGTGAGGACATTTCCTTTTTCACCATGGGCACCTATGGGCTACCAAATATCACTCTGCAGATTCCACGAAAAGAGTGTTAGCAAACTGCTTCTTGAGGCATAGCTTGTAACACTGTGAGATGCATTCACAGATGAGAAAGAAGTTTCTCAGAAAGCTTCTTTCACGTTTGAACGGATGAAATTTCCTTTATCAGTGTAGGCCTCAATGCGATCCAAGGAAGCCCTTCTCAGCTTCCTCAAAGACAGTGTTAATGGACTGCTCCACCAAACATATGTGTAACTCTGTGAGATGAATTCACACATCAACAAGAAGTTTCTACCAAAGCTAATTTCTCTTTTTCATCTGTGGGTATTTCCTTTGCCACCCTATGGTTCATTGCGCTATGAAATACCAAATTGCAGATTTCCAGAAAACTGTGTTAACAAACTGATCACTGAAGAGAAACGTGTAACTCTGTGTGTTGCATTCACACATGGCAATGCAGTTTCTCAGAAAGCTTCTCTTTAGTTTTAATGTGAGGATAACTCCTTTTTCACCCTAGCCCTACATGAGCTCCCAAATATACCTTTGCAGAATCCACGAGAACAGTGTTAGCAAACTGTTCCAAGAAGGGAAGGGTCGAAATCTGTGTGATGAAGTCACACACCAGAAAGCAATCTCTCAGAAAGTTTCTCTGTAGTTATTATGTGAGGACATTTCCTTTTTCACCATGGGCCCCTAGGGGCTACAAAATATCACTTGCCAGATTCCACGAAGGATTGTTAGCAAACTGCTTCTTGAGGCATAGGTTGTAACTCTGTGAGATGAATTCACAGATTAGCAAGAAGTTTCTGGGAAAGCTTCTTTCACGTTTTGAACGGATGAAATTTCCTTTATCAGCGTAGGCCTCAATGCGATCCGAGGAAGCCCTTCTCAGCTGCCTCAAAGACAGTGTTAATGGACTGCTCCACCAAACATAAGTGTAACTGTGTAAGATGAATTCACACATCACCAAGAAGTTTCTAAGAAACCTTCTTTCTAGTTTTCATCTGTGGACATTTCCTTTGTCACCGTAAGGTTCATTGAGCTATGAAATACCAAATTGCAGATTTCCAGAAAACTGTGTTAAGAAACTGATGACTGAGGAGAAACGTGTAACTCTGTGAGTTGCATTCACACATGGCAATGCAGTTTCTCAGAAAGCTTCTCTTTATTTGTTATGTGAGGATAACTCCTTTTTCACCCTAGCCCTCAATGAGCTCCCAAATATACCTTTGCAGAATCCACGAGAACAGTGTTAGCAAACTGTTCCAAGAAGAGAAGTGTGGAACTCTGTGTGATGAAGTCACACATCAGAAAGCAATCTCTCAGAAAGTTTCTCTGTAGTTACTATGTGAGGACATTTCCTTTTTCACCATGGGCCCCTATGGGCTACCAAATATCACTTTCCAGATTCCATGAAAAGAGTGTTAGCAAACTGCTTCTTGAGGCATAGGTTGTAACTCTGTGAGATGAATTCACAGATCAGAAAGAAGTTTCTCAGAACGCTTCTTTCACGTTTCGAACGGAAGAAATTTCCTTTATCAGCGTAGACCTCAATGCGATCCAAGGAAGCCCTTGTCAGCTTCCTCAAATGCAGTGTTGATGTACTGCTACACGAAACATAAGTGTAACTCTGTGAGATGAATTCACACATCACAAAGAAGTTTCTGAGAAAGCTTCTTTCTAGTTTTCATCTGTGGGTATTTCCTTTGTCCCGTAAGGTTCATTGCGCTATGAAATACAAAATTGCAGATTTCCAGAAAACTGTGTTAACAAACTGATCACTGAAGAGAAACGTGTAACTCTGTGAGTTGCATTCTCACATGGCAATGCAGTTTCTCAGAAGCTTCTCTTTCGTTGTTATGTGAGGATAATTCCTTTTTCACCCCAGCCCTCTATGAGCTCCAAATATAACTTTGCAGAATCCACGAGAACAGTGTTAGCAAACGGTTCAAGAAGGGAAGGGTGGAACTCTGTGTGATGAAGTCACACATCAGAAAGCCATCTCTAAGAAAGTTTCTCTGTAGTCATTATGTGAGGACATTTCCTTTTTCACCATGGGCCCCTATGGGCTACCAAATATCACTTTCCAGATTCCACGAAAAGAGTGTTAGCAAACTTCTTCTTGAGGCATAGGTTGTAACTCTGTGAGATGAAATCACAGATCAGAAAGAAGTGTCTCAGAAAGCTTCTTTCACGTTTTGAACGGATGAAATTTCCTTTATCAGCGTAGGCCTCAATGCGATCCAAGGAAGCCCTTCTCAGCTTCCTCAAAGACAGTGTTAATGGAGTGCTCCACGAAACATAACTGAAACCCTGTGAGATGAATTCACACATCACCAAGAGGTTTCTAAGAAAGCTTCTTTCTAGTTTTCATCTGTGGATATTTCCTTTGTCACCGTCAGGTTCATTCCGCTATGAAATACCAAATTGCAGATTTCCAGAAAACTGTGCTAACAAACTGATCACTGAAGAGAAACGTGTAACTCTGTGAGTTGCATTCACACATGGCCATGCAGTTTCTCAGAAGGTTCTTTTTAGTTATTATGTGAGGATAATTCCTTTTTCACCCTAGCCCTCAATGAGCTCCCAAATATAACTTTGCAGAATCCACGAGAACAGTGTTAGCAAGCTGCTCCAAGAAGGGAAGGGTGGAACGCTGTGTGATGAAGAAACACTTCAGAAAGCAATCTCTCATAAAGTTTCTCTGTAGTTATTATGTGAGGACATTTCCTTTTTCACCATGGGCCCCCATGGGCTACCAAATATCACTTTCCAGATTCCACGAAAAGAGTGTTAGCAAACTGCTTCTTGAGGCATAGGTTGTAACTGTGTGAGATGAATTCACAGATCAGAAAGAAGTTTCTCAGAAAGCTTCTTTCACGTTTTGAACGGATGAAATTTCCTTTATCAACGTAGGCCTCAATGCGATCCAAGGAAGCCCTTCTCAGCTTCCTCAAAGACAGTGTTAATGGACTGCTCCACGAAACATAAGTGTAACTCTGTGAGATGAATTCACACATCACCAGGAAGTTTCTAAGAAAGCTTCTTTCTACTTTTCATCTGTGGATATTTCCTTTGTCAACGTAAGGTTCACTGCGCTATGAAATCCCAAATTCCAGATTTCCAGAAAACTGTGTTAACAAACTGATCACTGAAGATAAACGTGTAACTCTGTGAGTTGCATTCACACATGGCAATGCAGTTTCTCAGAAAGCTTCTTTTAGTTATTATGTGAGGATAATTCCTTTTACTCCCTAGCCCTCAATGAGCTCCCAAATATACCTTTGCAGAATCCAGGAGAACAGTGTTAGGAAACTGTTCCAAGAAGGGAAGTGTGGAACTTTGTGTGATGAAATCACACATCAGAATCCAATTTCTCAGAAAGTTTCTCTGTAGTTATGATGTGAGGACATTTCCTTTTTCACCTTGGGCCCCTAGGGGCTACCAAATATCACTTTCCAGATTCCACGAAAAGAGTGTTAGCAAACTGCTTCTTGAGGCATAGGTTGTAACTGTGTGAGATGAATTCACAGATCAGAAAGAAGTTTCTCCGACAGCTTCTTTCACGTTTTGAACGGATGAAATTTCCTTTATCAGCGTAGGCCTCAATGCGATCCAAGGAAGCCCTTCTCAGCTTCCTCAAAGACAGTGTTAATGGACTGCTCCACGAAAAATAAGTGTAACTCTGTGAGATGAATTCACACATCACAAAGAAGTTTCTAAGATGGCTTCTTTCTAGTTTTCATCTGTGGATATTTCCTTTGTCACCGTAAGGTCATAGCACTACGAAATACCAAATTGCAGATTTCCAGAAAACTGTGTTAACCAACTGATCTCTGAAGAGAAACGTGTAACTCTGTGAGTTGCATTCACACATGGCAATGCAGTTTCTCAGAAAGCTTCTCTTTAGTTATTATGTGAGGATAATTCCTTTTACACCCTAACACTCAATGAGCTCCCAAATATAACTTTGCAGAATCCACGAGAATAGTGTTAGCAAACTGTTCCAAAAAGGGAAGGGTGGAATTCTGTGTGATGAAGTCACACATCAGAAAGCAATGTCTCAGAAAGTTTCTCTGTAGTATTTATGTGAGGACTTTTCCTTTTTCACCATGGGCCCTTATGGGCTACCAAATATCACTTTCCAGATTCCACGAAAAGAGTGTTAGCAAACTGCTTCTTGAGGCATAGGTTGTAATTCTGTGAGATGAATTCACAGATCAGAAAGAAGTTTCTCAGAAAGCTTCTTTCACGTATTGATCGGATGAAATTTCCTTTATCAGCGTAGGCCTCAATGTGATCCAAGGAAGCCCTTCTCAGCTTCCTCAAAGACAGTGTTAATGGACTGCTTCACGAAACATAAGTGTAACTCTGTGAGATGAATTCACACATCACGAAGAAGTTTCTAAGAAAGCTTCTTTCTACTTTTTATCTGTGGATATTTCCTTTGTCACCGTAAGGTTCATTGTGCTACGAAATACCAAACTGCAGATTTCCAGAAAACTGTGTTAACAAACTGATCACTGAAGAGAAAGGTGTAACTCTGTGAGTTGCATTCACACATGGCAATGCAGTTTTTCAGAAAGCTTCTATTTAGTTATTATGTGAGGATAATTCCTTTTTCACCCTACCCCTCAATGAGCCCCCAAATATACCTTTGCAGAATCCACGAGAACAGTGTTAGCAAACTGTTCAGAAAGGGAAGATTGGAACTCTGTGTGATGAAGTCACACATCAGAAAGCAATCTCTCAGAAAGATTCTCTGTAGTTATTATGTGTGGACATTTCCTTTTTCACCATGGGCCCCTATGGGCTACCAAATATCACTTTCCAGATTCCACGAAAAGAGTGTTAGCAAACTGCTTTTTGAGGCATAGGTTGTAACACTGTGAGATGAATTCACAGATCAGAAAGAAGTTTCTCAGAAAGCTTCTTTCACGTTTTGAACGGATGAAATTTCCTTTATCAGCATAGGCCTCAATGCGATCAAAGAAGCCCTTCTCAGCTTCCTCAAAGACAGTGTTAATGGACTGCTCCACGAAACATAAGTGTAACTCTGTGAGATGAATTCACACATCACCAAGAAGTTTCTAAGAAAGCTTCTTTCTACTTTTCATATCTGGATATTTCCTTTGTCACCGTAAGGTTCATTGCGCTATGAAATACCAAATTGCAGATTTCCAGAAAACTGTGTTAACAAACTGATCACTGAAGAGAAACGTGTAACTATGTGAGTTGCATTCACACATGGCAATGAAGTTTCTCAGAAAGCTTCTCTTTAGTTATTATGTGAGGATAATTCCTTTTTCACCCTACCCCTCAATGAGCCCCCAAATATAACATTGCAGAATCCAGGAGAACAGTGTTAGCAAACTGTTCCAAGAAGGGAACGGTGGAACTCTGTGTGATGAAGTCACACATCAGAAAGCAATCTCTCAGAAAGTTTCTCTGTAGTTATGATGTAAGGACATTTCCTTTTTCACCATGGGCCCCGTCGGGGTACCAAATATCACTTTCCAGATTCCACGAAAAGAGTGTTAGCAAACTGCTTCTTGAGGCATAGGTTGTAACTCTGTGAGATGAATTCACAGATCAGAAAGAAGTTTCTCAGAAAGCTTCTTTCACGTTTTGAACGGATGAAATTTCCTTTATCAGCGTAGGCCTCAATGCGATCAAAGAAGCCCTTCTCAGCTTCCTCAAAGACAGTGTTAACGGACTGCTCCACGAAACATAAGTGTAACTCTTTGAGATGAATTCACAGATCAGAAAGAAGTTTCTCAGAAAGTTTCTTTCTCGTTTTGAACGGATGAAATTTCCTTTATCAGCGTAGGCCTCAATGCGATCCAAGGAAGCCCTTCTCAGCTTCCTCAAAGACAGTGTTAACGGACTGCTCCACGAAACATAAGTGTAACTCTTTGAGATGAATTCACAGATCAGAAAGAAGTTTCTCAGAAAGTTTCTTTCTCGTTTTGAACGGATGAAATTTCCTTTATCAGCGTAGGCCTCAATGCGATCCAAGGAAGCCCTTCTCAGCTTCCTCAAGGGGAGTGTTAATGGACTGCTCCACGAAACATAAGTGTGACTCTGTGAGATGAAATCACACATCACCAAGAAGTTTCTAAGAAAGCTTCTTTCTAGTTTTCATCAGTGGATATTTCCTTTACCACCGTAAGGTTCATTGCGCTATGAAATACCAAATTGCAGATTTCCAGAGAACTGTGTTAACAAACTCATCACTGACGAGAAACGTGTAACTCTGTGAGTTGCATTCACACATGGCAATGCAGATTCTCAGAAGGCTTCCTTCCAGTTTTAATATGAGGATATTTCCTTTTTCACCATAGCCCTCAAAGAGCTCCGAAATATCACTTTGCAGAATCCACGACAACAGTGTTAGCAAACTGTTCCAAGAAGTTAAGAGTGGAACTCTGTGTGATGAAGTCACACATCAGAAGGCAATCTCTCAGAAAGCTTCTCTCTAGTTATTATGTGAGGATATTTCCTTTTTCACCATGGGCCCCTATGGGCTGCCAAATATGACTTTGCAGATTCCAGGAAAAGAGTGTTAGCAAACTGCTTCCTGAGGTCTATGTTGTAAGCATGTGAGATGAACTCACTGATTCGAAAGAAGTTTCTCAGAAAGCTTCTCTCACGTTTTGAACTGACGAAATTTCCTTTATCAGCGTAGGCCTCAATGCGATCCAAAGATGCCCTTCTCAGCTTCCTCAAAGACAGTGTGTATGGACTGCTCCAGGAAACATATGTGTAAGTCTGTGAGATGACTTCACACATCACCAAGAAGTTTCTAAGAAAGCTTCTTTCTAGATATCATCTGAGGAAATTTCCTTTGTCACTGTAAGATTCATTGTGCTTTGAAGTATCTAATTGCAGATTTGCAGAAAACTGTGTTAACAACCTGATCACTGAAGAGAAACGTGAAACTCTGTGAGTTGCATTGACACATGCCAAAGCAGTTTCTCAGAATTCTTCTTTCCAGTTTTAATCTGAGGATATTTCCTTTTTCACCTTAGCCCTCAATGAGTTCCCCAATGTCATTTTGCAGTATCCACGACAACAGTGTTAGCAAACTGTAACAAGAAGGGAAGGCTGGAACTCGGTGTGATGAAGTCGCACATGAGACAGCAATCTCGCAGAAAGCTTCTCTCTAGTTATTATGTGAGGATATTTCCTTTTTCACCATTAGCCTCTATGGGCTCCCAAATGTCACTTTGCAAAGCCGCGACAACAGTGTTAGCAAACTGTTACAAGAAGGGAAGGATCGAACTCTGTGGGATGAAGTCACACATCAGAATGCAATCTCTCAGAAAGCTTCTCTCTAGTTATTACATGAGGACATTTCCTTTTTCACCATGGTCCCCTATGGTCTCCCAAATATGACTTTGAGGTTTCCACATAAAGAGTTTTAGCAGACTGCTTCCTGAGGTCTATGTTGTAAGTCTGTGAGATGAACTCACTGATCAGAAAGAAGTTTCTCAGAAAGCTTCTTTCACGTTTTGAACTGATGAAAATTCCTTTATCAGCGTAGTCCTCAATGCGATCCAAGGAAGCCCTTCTCAGTTTCCTCAAAAACAGTGTTAATGGACTGCTCCACGAAACATACGTGTAACTCTGTGAGATGAATTCACACATCACAAAGAAGTTTCTAAGAAAGCTTCTTTCTATTTTTCATCTGAGGATAATTCTCTATCACCGTAAGCTTCATTGCGCTATGAAGTATCTAATTGCAGATTTCCCGAAAAATGTGTTAACAAACTGATCACTGAAGAGAAACGTGTAACTCTGTGAGTTGCATTCACACATGGCAATGCAGCTTCTCAGAAGGCTTCTTTCCAGTTTTAACATGAGGATATTTCCTTTTTCACCATAGCCCTCAATGAGCTCCCAAATATCACTTTGCAGAATCCACGACAACAGTGTTAGCAAACTGTTCCAAGAAGTTAAGAGTGGAACTCTGTGTGATGAAGTCACATATCAGAAAGTAATCTCTCAGAAAGATTCTCTCTAGTTCTTATGTGAGGATACTCCTTTTTTCACCAAGGGCCCCTATGGGCTCAAAAATATCCCATTGCAGAATCCAGGACAAAAGTGTTAGCAAACTGTTCCAAGAAGGGAAGGGTGGAACTCTGTGTGATGATGTCACACATCAGAAAGCAATCTCTCAGAAAGCTTCTTTCTAGTTATTATGTGAGTATATTTCCTTTTTCACCATGGGCCCCTATGGGCTCCCAAATATGACTTTGCAATTTCCAGGAAAAGAGTGTTAGCAACCTTCTTCCTGAGGTCTATGTTTTAAGTCTGTGAGATAAACTCACTGATCAGAAAGAAGTTTCTCAGAAAGCTTCTTTCACGTTTTGAACTCTCGAAATTTCCTTTATCAGCGTAGGCCTCAATGCGATCCAAAGAGGCCCTTCTCAGGTTCCTCAAAGACAGTGTTAATGAACTGCTCCAAGAAACATAAGTGTAACTCTGTGAGATGAATTCACACATCACCAAGGAGTTTCTAAGAAAGCTTCTTTCTAGTTTTCATCTGAGGATATTTCCTTTGTCACCGTAAGCTTCATTGCGCAATGAAGTATCTAATTGCAGATTTCCAGAAAACTGTGTCAACAAACTGATCACTGAAGAGAAACGTGTAACTATGTGAATTGCATTCACGCATGGCAATGCAGTTTCTCATAAGGCTTAGTTGCAGTTTTAATCTGAGGATATTTCCTTTTTCACCATAGCCTTCAATGAGCTCCCAATTATCACGTTGCAGAATCCACGACAACAGTGTCAGCAAACTGTTCCAAGAAGGGAAGGGTGGAACTCTGTGTGATCAAGTCACATATCAGAAAGCAATCTCTCAGAAAGCTTCTCTCTAGTTCTCAAGTGAGGATACTCCATTTTTTAACGCAGGCCCCTATGGGCTACAAATATCACTTTGCAGAATCCACGACAACAGTGTTAGCAAACTGTTCCAAGAAGGGAAGAGTGGAACTCTGTGTCATGAAGTCACATATCAGAAAGCAATCTCTCAGAAAGATTCTCTCTTTTCTTATGTGAGGATACTTCTTTTTTCACCATGGGCCCCTATGGGCTCAAAAATATCACTTTCCAGATTCCACGAAAAGAGTGTTAGCAAACTGCTTCTTGAGGCATAGGTTGTAACTCTGTGAGATGAATTCACAGATCAGAAAGAAGTTTCTCAGAAAGCTTCTTTCACGTTTGGAACGGATGAAATTTCCTTTATCAGCGTAGGCCTCAATGCGATCCAAGGAAGCCCTTCTCAGCTTCCTCAAAGACAGTGTTAATGCACTGCTCCACGAAACATAAGTGTAACTCTGTGAGATGAATTCACACATCACCAAGAAGTTTCTAAGAAAGCTTCTTTCCAGTTTTCATCAGTGGATATTTCCATTGTCACCGTCAGGTTCATTGCGCTATGAAATTCCAAATTGCAGATTTCCAGAAAACTGTGTTAACAAACTGATCACTGAAGAGAAACGTGTAACTCTGTGAGTTGCATTCACCAATGGCAATGCAGTTTCTCAGAAAGCTTCTCTTTATTTGTTATGTGAGGATAATTCCTTTTTCACCCTAGCCCTCAATGAGCTCCCAAAAATACCTTTGCAGAATCCACGAGAACAGTGTTAGCAAACTGTTCCAAGAAGGGAAGGGTGGAACTTTGTGTGATGAAGTCACACATCAGAAAGCAATCTCTCAGAAAGTTTCTCTGTAGTTATTATGTGAGGACATTTCCTTTTTCACCATGGGCCCCTATGGGCTACCAAATATCACTTTCCAGAATCCACGAAAAGAGTGTTAGCAAACTGCTTCTTGAGGCATAGGTTGTAACTCTGTGAGTAGAATTCACAGAACAGAAAGAAGTTTCTCAGAAAGCTTCTTTCACGTTTTGAACGGATGAAATTTCCTTTATCAGCGTAGGCCTCAATGCGATCCAAGGAAGCCCTTCTCAGCTTCCTTAAAGACAGTGTTAATGGACTGCTCCACGAAACATAAGTGTAACTGTGTGAGATGCATTCACACATCACCAAGAACTTTCTAAGAAAGCTTCTTTCTAATTTTCATCTGTGGACATTTCCTTTCTCACCGTAAGGTTCATTTCGCTATGAAATACCAAATTGCAGATTTCCAGAAAACTGTGTTAAGAAACTGATCACTGAGGAGAAACGTGTAACTCGCGGAGTTGCATTCACACATGGCAATGCAGTTTCTCAGAAAGCTACTCTTTAGTTGTTATGTGAGGATAATTCCTTTTTCACCCTAGCCCTCAATGAGCTCCCAAATATACCTTTGCAGAATCCACGAGAACAGTGTTAGCAAACTGTTCCAAGAAGGGAAGGGTGGAACTCTGTGTGATGAAGTCACACATCAGAAAGCAATCTCTCAGAAAGTTTCTCTGTAGTTATTATGTGAGGCCATTTCCTTTTTCACCATGGGCCCCTAAGGGCTACCAAATATCACTTTCCAGATTCCACGAAAAGAGTGGTAGCAAACTGCTTCTTGAGGCATAGTTTGTAACTCTGTGAGATGAATTCACAGATTAGAAAGAAGTTTCTCAGATAGGTTCTTTCACGTTTTGAACGGACGAAATGTCCTTTATCAGCGTAGGCCTCAATGCGATCCAAGGAAGCCCTTCTCAGCTTCCTCAAAGATAGTGTTTATTTACTGCTCCATGAAACATAAGTGTATCTCTGTGAGTTGAATTCACACAACACCAAGAAGTTTCTTAGAAAGCTTCTTTCTAGTTTTCATCTGTGGGGATTTCCTTTGTCACCGTAAGGTTCATTCCGCTATGAAATACCAAATTTCAGATTTCCAGAAAACTGTGTAAACAAACTGATCACTGAAGAGAAACGTGTAATTCTGTGAGTTGCATTCAAACATGGCAATGCAGTTTCTCAGAAAGCTTCTCTTTGGTTGTTATGTGAGGATAATTCCTTTTTCACCCTAGCCCTCAATGAGCTCCCAAATATACCTTTGCAGAATCCACGAAAACAGTGTTAGCAAACTGTTCCAATAAGGGAAGGGTGGAACTCTGTGTGTTGAAGTCACACATCAGAAAGCAAGGTCTCAGAAAGTTTCTCTGTAGTTATGATGTGAGGACATTTCCTTTTTCACCATGGGCCCCTTTGGTCTACCAAATATCACTTTCCAGATTCCACGCAAAGAGTGTTAGCAAACAGCTTCTTGAGGCATAGGTTGTAACTCTTTGAGATGAATTCACAGATAAGAAAGAAGTTTCTCCGAAAGCTTCTTTCACGTTTTAAACGGATGAAATTTCCGTTATCAGCGTAGGCCTCAATGCGATCCAAGGAAGTCCTTCTCAGCTGCCTTAAAGACAGTGTTAATGGACTGCTCCACGAAACATAAGTGTAACTCGGTGAGATGAATTCACACCTCACCAAGAAGTTTCTAAGAAAGCTTCTTTCTAGTTTTCATCTGTGGGTATTTCCTTTGCCACCGTCAGGTTCATTGCGCTATGAAATACCAAATTGCAGATTTCCAGAAAACTGTGTTAACAAACTGATCACTGAAGAGAAACGTGTAACTCTGTGTGTTGCATTCACACATGGCAATGCAGTTTCTCAGAAAGCATCTCTTTAGTTGTTATGTGAGGATATTTCCTTTTTCACCCTAGCCCTCAATGAGCTCCCAAATATACCTTTGCAGAATCCACGAGAACAGTGTTAGCAAACTGTTCCAAGAAGGGAAGGGTGGAACTCTCTGTGATGAAGTCACACATCTGAAAGCAATCTCTCATAAAGTTTCTCTGTAGTTATTATGTGAGGACATTTCCTTTTTCACCATGGGCCCCTAAGGGCTACCAAATATCACTTTCCAGATTCCACGAAAAGAGTGTTAGCAAACTGCTTCTTGAGGCATAGGTTGTAACTCTGTGAGATGAATTCACAGATCAGAAAGAAGTTTCTCAGAAAGCTTCTTTCACGTTTTGAACGGTTGAAATTTCCTTTATCAGCGTAGGCCTCAATGAGATCCAAGGAAGACATTCTGAGCTTTCTCAAAGACAGTGTTAATGGATTGCTCCATGAAACATAAGTGTAACTCTGTGAGATGAATTCACCCATCACCAAGAAGTTTCTGAGAAAGATTCTTTCTAGTTTTCATCTGTGGGTATTTCCTTTGTCACCGTAAGGTTCATTGCGCTATGAAATACCAAATTGCAGATTTCCAGAAAACTGTGTTAACAAACTGATCACTGAAGAGAAACGGGTAACTCTGTGAGTTGCATTCACACATGGCAATGCAGTTTCTCAGAAAGCTTCTCTTTAGCTGTTATGTGAGGATAATTCCTTTCTCACCCAAGCACTCAATGAGATCCCAAATATACCTTTGCAGAATCCACGAGAACAGTGTTAGCAAACTGTTCCAAGAAGGGAAGGGTGGAACTCTGTGTGATGAAGTCACATATCAGAAAGCAATCTCTCAGAAAGTTTCTCTGTAGTTATTATGTGAGGACATTTCCTTTTTCACCATGGGCACCTATGGGCTACCAAATATCACTCTGCAGATTCCACGAAAAGAGTGTTAGCAAACTGCTTCTTGAGGCATAGCTTGTAACACTGTGAGATGCATTCACAGATGAGAAAGAAGTTTCTCAGAAAGCTTCTTTCACGTTTTGAACGGATGAAATTTCCTTTATCAGTGTAGGCCTCAATGCGATCCAAGGAAGCCCTTCTCAGCTTCCTCAAAGACAGTGTTAATGGACTGCTCCACCAAACATATGTGTAACTCTGTGAGATGAATTCACACATCAACAAGAAGTTTCTACCAAAGCTACTTTCTCTTTTTCATCTGTGGGTATTTCCTTTGCCACCCTATGGTTCATTGCGCTATGAAATACCAAATTGCAGATTTCCAGAAAACTGTGTTAACAAACTGATCACTGAAGAGAAACGTGTAACTCTGTGTGTTGCATTCACACATGGCAATGCAGTTTCTCAGAATGCTTCTCTTTAGTTTTAATGTGAGGATAACTCCTTTTTCACCCTAGCCCTCCATGAGCTCCCAAATATACCTTTGCAGAATCCACGAGAACAGTGTTAGCAAACTGTTCCAAGAAGGGAAGGGTCGAAATCTGTGTGATGAAGTCACACACCAGAAAGCAATCTCTCAGAAAGTTTCTCTGTAGTTATTATGTGAGGACATTTCCTTTTTCACCATGGGCCCCTAGGGGCTACAAAATATCACTTGCCAGATTCCACGAAGGAGTGTTAGCAAACTGCTTCTTGAGGCATAGGTTGTAACTCTGTGAGATGAATTCACAGATTAGCAAGAAGTTTCTGGGAAAGCTTCTTTCACGTTTTGAACGGATGAAATTTCCTTTATCAGCGTAGGCCTCAATGCGATCCGAGGAAGCCCTTCTCAGCTGCCTCAAAGACAGTGTTAATGGACTGCTCCACCAAACATAAGTGTAACTGTGTAAGATGAATTCACACATCACCAAGAAGTTTCTAAGAAACCTTCTTTCTAGTTTTCATCTGTGGACATTTCCTTTGTCACCGTAAGGTTCATTGAGCTATGAAATACCAAATTGCAGATTTCCAGAAAACTGTGTTAAGAAACTGATGACTGAGGAGAAACGTGTAACTCTGTGAGTTGCATTCACACATGGCAATGCAGTTTCTCAGAAAGCTTCTCTTTATTTGTTATGTGAGGATAACTCCTTTTTCACCCTAGCCCTCAATGAGCTCCCAAATATACCTTTGCAGAATCCACGAGAACAGTGTTAGCAAACTGTTCCAAGAAGAGAAGTGTGGAACTCTGTGTGATGAAGTCACACATCAGAAAGCAATCTCTCAGAAAGTTTCTCTGTAGTTACTATGTGAGGACATTTCCTTTTTCACCATGGGCCCCTATGGGCTACCAAATATCACTTTCCAGATTCCATGAAAAGAGTGTTAGCAAACTGCTTCTTGAGGCATAGGTTGTAACTCTGTGAGATGAATTCACAGATCAGAAAGAAGTTTCTCAGAAAGCTTCTTTCACGTTTCGAACGGATGAAATTTCCTTTATCAGTGTAGACCTCAATGCGATCCAAGGAAGCCCTTGTCAGCTTCCTCAAATGCAGTGTTGATGTACTGCTACACGAAACATAAGTGTAACTCTGTGAGATGAATTCACACATCACAAAGAAGTTTCTGAGAAAGCTTCTTTCTAGTTTTCATCTGTGGGTATTTCCTTTGTCACCGTAAGGTTCATTGCGCTATGAAATCCAAATTTCAGATTTCCAGAAAACTGTGTTAACAAACTGATCACTGAAGAGAAACGTGTAACTCTGTGAGTTGCATTCTCACATGGCAATGCAGTTTCTCAGAAGCTTCTCTTTCGTTGTTATGTGAGGATAATTCCTTTTTCACCCCAGCCCTCTATGAGCCTCCAAATATAACTTTGCAGAATCCACGAGAACAGTGTTAGCAAACGGTTCAAGAAGGGAAGGGTGGAACTCTGTGTGATGAAGTCACACATCAGAAAGCCATCTCTAAGAAAGTTTCTCTGTAGTCATTATGTGAGGACATTTCCTTTTTCACCATGGGCCCCTATGGGCTACCAAATATCACTTTCCAGATTCCACGAAAAGAGTGTTAGCAAACTTCTTCTTGAGGCATAGGTTGTAACTCTGTGAGATGAAATCACAGATCAGAAAGAAGTGTCTCAGAAAGCTTCTTTCACGTTTTGAACGGATGAAATTTCCTTTATCAGCGTAGGCCTCAATGCGATCCAAGGAAGCCCTTCTCAGCTTCCTCAAAGACAGTGTTAATGGAGTGCTCCACGAAACATAACTGAAACCCTGTGAGATGAATTCACACATCACCAAGAGGTTTCTAAGAAAGCTTCTTTCTAGTTTTCATCTGTGGATATTTCCTTTGTCACCGTCAGGTTCATTCCGCTATGAAATACCAAATTGCAGATTTCCAGAAAACTGTGCTAACAAACTGATCACTGAAGAGAAACGTGTAACTCTGTGAGTTGCATTCACACATGGCCATGCAGTTTCTCAGAAGGTTCTTTTTAGTTATTATGTGAGGATAATTCCTTTTTCACCCTAGCCCTCAATGAGCTCCCAAATATAACTTTGCAGAATCCACGAGAACAGTGTTAGCAAGCTGCTCCAAGAAGGGAAGGGTGGAACGCTGTGTGATGAAGAAACACTTCAGAAAGCAATCTCTCAGAAAGTTTCTCTGTAGTTATTATGTGAGGACATTTCCTTTTTCACCATGGGCCCCCATGGGCTACCAAATATCACTTTCCAGATTCCACGAAAAGAGTGTTAGCAAACTGCTTCTTGAGGCATAGGTTGTAACTGTGTGAGATGAATTCACAGATCAGAAAGAAGTTTCTCAGAAAGCTTCTTTCACGTTTTGAACGGATGAAATTTCCTTTATCAACGTAGGCCTCAATGCGATCCAAGGAAGCCCTTCTCAGCTTCCTCAAAGACAGTGTTAATGGACTGCTCCACGAAACATAAGTGTAACTCTGTGAGATGAATTCACACATCACCAGGAAGTTTCTAAGAAAGCTTCTTTCTACTTTTCATCTGTGGATATTTCCTTTGTCAACGTAAGGTTCACTGCGCTATGAAATCCCAAATTGCAGATTTCCAGAAAACTGTGTTAACAAACTGATCACTGAAGATAAACGTGTAACTCTGTGAGTTGCATTCACACATGGCAATGCAGTTTCTCAGAAAGCTTCTTTTAGTTATTATGTGAGGATAATTCCTTTTACTCCCTAGCCCTCAATGAGCTCCCAAATATACCTTTGCAGAATCCAGGAGAACAGTGTTAGGAAACTGTTCCAAGAAGGGAAGTGTGGAACTTTGTGTGATGAAATCACACATCAGAATCCAATTTCTCAGAAAGTTTCTCTGTAGTTATGATGTGAGGACATTTCCTTTTTCACCTTGGGCCCCTAGGGGTTACCAAATATCACTTTCCAGATTCCACGAAAAGAGTGTTAGCAAACTGCTTCTTGAGGCATAGGTTGTAACTGTGTGAGATGAATTCACAGATCAGAAAGAAGTTTCTCCGACAGCTTCTTTCACGTTTTGAACGGATGAAATTTCCTTTATCAGCGTAGGCCTCAATGCGATCCAAGGAAGCCCTTCTCAGCTTCCTCAAAGACAGTGTTAATGGACTGCTCCACGAAAAATAAGTGTAACTCTGTGAGATGAATTCACACATCACAAAGAAGTTTCTAAGATGGCTTCTTTCTAGTTTTCATCTGTGGATATTTCCTTTGTCACCGTAAGGTCATAGCACTACGAAATACCAAATTGCAGATTTCCAGAAAACTGTGTTAACCAACTGATCTCTGAAGAGAAACGTGTAACTCTGTGAGTTGCATTCACACATGGCAATGCAGTTTCTCAGAAAGCTTCTCTTTAGTTATTATGTGAGGATAATTCCTTTTACACCCTAACACTCAATGAGCTCCCAAATATAACTTTGCAGAATCCACGAGAATAGTGTTAGCAAACTGTTCCAAAAAGGGAAGGGTGGAATTCTGTGTGATGAAGTCACACATCAGAAAGCAATGTCTCAGAAAGATTCTCTGTACTTATGACGTGAGGACATTTCCTTTTTCACCATGGGCCCCTAGGGGCTACCAAATATGACTTTCCAGTTTCCACGAAAAGAGTGTTAGCAAACTGCTTCTTGAGGCATAGGTTGTAACTCTGTGAGATGAATTCACAGATCAGAAAGAAGTTTCTCAGAAAACTTCTTTCACGTGTTGAACGGATGAAATTTCCTTTATCAGCGTAGGCCTCAAAGCGATCCAAGGGAGACCTTCTCCGCTTTCTCAAAGACAGTGTTAATGGACTGCTCCACGAAACATAAGTGTAACTCTGTGAGATAAATTCACACATCACCAAGAATTTTCTAAGAAAGCTTCTTTCTACTTTTCATCTGTGGATATTTCCTGTGTCAGTGTAAAGTTCATTGAGCTACGAAATACCAAATTGCAGATTTCCAGAAAACTGTGTTAACAAACTGATCACTGAAGAGAAACGTGTAACTCTGTGAGTTGCATTCACACATGGCAATGCAGTTTCTCCGAAAGCTTCTCTTTAGTTATTATGTGAGGATAATTCCTTTTTCACCCTAGCCCTCAAAGAGCTCCCAAATATACCTTTGCAGAATCCACGAGAACAGTGTTAGCAAACTGTTCCAAGAAGGGAAGTGTGGAACTCTGTGCGATGAAGTAACACATCAGAAAGCAATCTCTCAGAAAGTTTCTCTGTAGTAATTATATGAGGACATTTCCTTTTTCACCATGGGCCCCTATGGGCTACCAAATGTCACTTTCCAGATTCCACGAAAAGAGTGTTAGCAAACTGCTTCTTGAGGCATAGGTTGTTACTCTGTGAGATGAATTCACAGATCAGAAAGAAGTGTCTCAGAAAGCTTATTTTTGGTGTTGAACGGATGAAATTTCCTTTATCAGCGTAGGCCTCAATGCGATCCAAGGAAGCCCTTCTCAGCTTCCTCAACGACAGTGTTAATGGACTGCTCCACGAAACATAAGTGTAACTCTGTGAGATGAATTCACACATCCCCAGGAAGTTTCTAAGAAAGCTTCTTTCTACTTTTTATCTGTGGATATTTCCTTTGTCACCGCAAGGTTCATTGCGCTATGAAATACCAAATTGCAGATTTCCAGAAAACTGTGTTAACAAACTGATCACTGAAGAGAGACGTGTAACTCTGTGAGTTGCATTCACACATGGCAATGCAGTTTCTCAGAAAGCTTCTCTTTAGTTATTATGTGAGGATAATTCCTTTTACTCCCTAGCCCTCAATGAGCTCCCAAATATACCTTTGCAGAATCCACGAGAACATTGTTAGCAAACTGTTCCAAGAAGGGAAGGGTGGAACTTTGTGTGATGAAGTCACACATCAGAATATAATTTCTCAGAAAGTTTCTCTGTAGTTATGATGTGAGGACATTTCCTTTTTCACCTTGGGCCCCTAGGGGCTACCAAATATCACTTTCCAGATTCCACGAAAAGAGTGTTAGCAAACTGCTTCTTGAGGCATAGGTTGTAATTCTGTGAGATGAATTCACAGATCAGAAAGAAGTTTCTCAGAAAGCTTCTTTCACGTATTGATCGGATGAAATTTCCTTTATCAGCGTAGGCCTCAATGTGATCCAAGGAAGCCCTTCTCAGCTTCCTCAAAGACAGTGTTAATGGACTGCTTCACGAAACATAAGTGTAACTCTGTGAGATGAATTCACACATCAACAAGAAGTTTCTAAGAAAGCTTCTTTCTACTTTTTATCTGTGGATATTTCCTTTGTCACCGTAAGGTTCATTGTGCTACGAAATACCAAACTGCAGATTTCCAGAAAACTGTGTTAACAAACTGATCACTGAAGAGAAAGGTGTAACTCTGTGAGTTGCATTCACACATGGCAATGCAGTTTTTCAGAAAGCTTCTATTTAGTTATTATGTGAGGATAATTCCTTTTTCACCCTACCCCTCAATGAGCCCCCAAATATACCTTTGCAGAATCCACGAGAACAGTGTTAGCAAACTGTTCAGAAAGGGAAGATTGGAACTCTGTGTGATGAAGTCACACATCAGAAAGCAATCTCTCAGAAAGTTTCTCTGTAGTTATGATGTAAGGACATTTCCTTTTTCACCATGGGCCCCGTCGGGGTACCAAATATCACTTTCCAGATTCCACGAAAAGAGTGTTAGCAAACTGCTTCTTGAGGCATAGGTTGTAACTCTGTGAGATGAATTCACAGATCAGAAAGAAGTTTGTCAGAAAGCTTCTTTCACGTTTTGAACGGATGAAATTTCCTTTATCAGCGTAGGCCTCAATGCGATCAAAGAAGCCCTTCTCAGCTTCCTCAAAGACAGTGTTAACGGACTGCTCCACGAAACATAAGTGTAACTCTTTGAGATGAATTCACAGATCAGAAAGAAGTTTCTCAGAAAGTTTCTTTCTCGTTTTGAACGGATGAAATTTCCTTTATCAGCGTAGGCCTCAATGCGATCCAAGGAAGCCCTTCTCAGCTTCCTCAAAGACAGTGTTAACGGACTGCTCCACGAAACATAAGTGTAACTCTTTGAGATGAATTCACAGATCAGAAAGAAGTTTCTCAGAAAGTTTCTTTCTCGTTTTGAACGGATGAAATTTCCTTTATCAGCGTAGGCCTCAATGCGATCCAAGGAAGCCCTTCTCAGCTTCCTCAAAGAGAGTGTTAATGGACTGCTCCACGAAACATAAGTGTGACTCTGTGAGATGAAATCACACATCACCAAGAAGTTTCTAAGAAAGCTTCTTTCTAGTTTTCATCAGTGGATATTTCCTTTACCACCGTAAGGTTCATTGCGCTATGAAATACCAAATTGCAGATTTCCAGAGAACTGGGTTAACAAACTGATCACTGAAGAGAAACGTGTAACTCTGTGCGTTGCATTCAGACATGGCAATGCAGTGTCTCAGAAAGCTTCTCTTTAGTTACTACGTAAGGATAATTCCTTTTTCACCCTAGCCCTCAATGAGCTCCCAAGTATACCTTTGCAGAATCCACGAGAACAGTGTTAGCAAACTGTTCCAGAAGGGAAGGGTGGAACTCTGTGTGATGAAGTCACACAACAGAAAGCAATCTCTCAGAAAGTTTCTCTGTAGTTATTATGTGTGGTCATTTCCTTTTTCACAATGGGCCCTATGGGCTACCAAATATTACTTTCCGGATTCCACGAAAAGAGTGTTAGCAAAGTGCTTCTTGAGGCATAGATTGTAACTCTGTGAGATGAATTCACAGATCAAAAAGAATTTTCTCAGAAAGCTTCTTTCACGTTTTGAATGGATGAAATTTCCTTTATCAGCGTAGGCCTCAATGCGATCCAAGGAAACCCTTCTCAGGTTCCTCTAAGACAGTGTTAATGGACAGCTCCATGAAATATAAGAGTAACTCTGTGAGATGAATTCACACATCACCAAGAAGTTTCTAAGAAAGCTCCTTTCTAGTTTTCATCTGTGGATATTTCCTTTGTAACCGTAAGGTTCATTGCGCTATGAAATATCAAATTGCAGATTTCCAGAACTCTGTGTTAACAAACTGATCACTGAAGAGAAACGTGTAACTCGGTGAGTTGCATTCACACATGGCAATGCAGTTTCTCAGAAGATTCTCTTTAGTTGTTATGTGAGGATAATTCCTTTTTCACCCTAGTCCTCAATGAGTTCCCAAATATACCTTTGCAGAATCCACGAGAACAGTGTTAGCAAACTGTTCCAAGAAGGGAAGGGTGGAACTCTGTGTGATGAAGTCTCACATCAGAAAGCAATCTCTCAGAAAGTTTTTCTGTAGTTATTATGTGAGGACATTTCCTTTTTCACCATGGGCCCCTATGGGCTACCAAATATCACTTTCCAGTTTCCAAGAAAAGAGTGTTAGCAAACTGCTTCTTGAGGCATAGGTTGTAACTCTGTGAGATGAATTCACAGATCAGAAAGAAGTTTCTCAGAAAGCTTCTTTCACGTTTTGAACGGATGAAATTTCCTTTATCAGCGTAGGCCTCAGTGCGATCCAAGCAAGCCCTTCTCAGCTTCCTCAAAGACAGTGTTACTGGACTGCTCCACCAAACATAAGTGTAACTCTGTGAGATGAACTCACACATCACCAAGAAGTTTCTAAGAAAGCTTCTTTCCAGTTTTCATCTGTGGATATTTCATTTGTCACCGTAAGGTTCATTGCGCTATGAAATACCAAATTGCAGATTTCCAGAACACTGTGTTAACAAACTGATCACTGAAGAGAAACGTGTAACTCTGTGAGTTGCATTCACACCTGGCAATGCAGTTTCTCAGAAAGCTTCTCTGTGGTTGTTATGTGAGGATAATTCCTTTTTCACCCTAGCCCTCAATGAGCTCCCAAATATACCTTTGCAGAATCCACGAGGACAGTGTTAACAAACTGTTCCAAGAAGGTAAGCGTGGAACTCTGTGTGATGAAGTCACACATCAGAAAGCAATCTCTCAGAAAGTTTCTCTGTAGTTATTATGTGAGGACATTTCCTTTTTCACCATGGGCCCCTATGGGCTACCAAATATCACTTTCCAAGTTCCCCCAAAACAGTGTTAGCAAACTGCTTCTGGAGTCATAGGTTGTAACTCTGTGAGATGAATTCACAGTGGAGAAAGAAGTTTCTCAGAAAGCTTCTTTCACGTTTTGAACGGATGAAATTTCCTTTATCAGCGTAGGCCTAAATGCGATCCAAGGAAGCCCTTCACAGCTTCCTCAAAGACAGTGTTATTGGACTGCTCCACGAAACATAAGTGTAACTCTGTGAGATGAATTCACACATCACCAAGAAGTTTCTAAGAAAGCTTCTTTCCAGTTTTCATCTGTGGATATTTCCTTTGCCACCGTAAGGTTCCTTGCGCTACGAAATACCAAATTGCAGTTTTCCAGAAAAGTGTGTTAACAAACTGATCACTAAAGAGAAACGTGTAACTCTGTGAGTTGCATTCACACATGGCAATGCAGTTTCTCAGAAAGCTTCTCTTTAGTTGTTATGTGAGGATAATTCCTTTTCTACCCTAGCCCTCAATGAGCTCCCAAATATACCCTTGCAGAATCCAAGAGAACAGTGTTAACAAAGTGTTCCAGGAAGGGAAGGGTGGAACTCTGTGTGATGAAGTCACACATCAGAAAGCAATCTCTCAGAAAGTTTCTCTGTAGTTATTATGTGAGGACATTTCCTTTTTCACCAAGGGCCCCTAAGGGCTACCAATTATCACTTTCCAGATTGGACGAAAAGAGTGTTAGCAAACTCTTTCTTGAGGCATAGGTTGTAACTCTGTGAGATGAATTCACAGATCAGAAAGAAGTTTCTCAGAAAGCTTCTTTCACATTTTGAACGGATGAAATTTCCTTTATCAGTGTAGGCTTCAATGCGATCCAAGGAAGCCCTTCTCATCTTCCTCAAAGACAATGTTAATTTACTGCTCCACGAAACATAAGTGTAACTCTGTGAGATGAATTCACACATTACCAAGAAGTTTCTAAGAAAGCTTCCTTCTACTTTTCATCTGTGGATATTTCCTTTGTCACCGTAAGGTTCATTGCGCTATGAAATACCAACTTGCAGATTTCCAGAAAACTGTGTTAACAAACTGATCACTGTGGAGAAACGTGTAACTCTGTGGGTTGCATTCACACATGGCAATGCAGTTTCTCAGACAGCTTCTCTTTAGTTGTTATGTGAGGATAATTCCTTTTTCAACATAGCCCTCAATGAGCTCCCAAATAAACCTTTGCAGAATCCACGAGAACAGTGTTAGCAAACTGTTCCAAGAAGGGAAGCGTGGAACTCTGTGTGATGAAGTCACACATCAGAAAGCAATCTCCCAGAAAGTTTCTCTGTAGTAGTTATGTGAGGACATTTCCTTTTTCACCATGGGCCCCTATGGGCTACCAAATATCACTTTCCAGATTCCACGAAAAGAGTGTTAACAAACTGCTTTTTGAGGCATAGTTTGTAACTCTGTGAGATGAATTCACAGATCAGAAAGAAGTTTCTCAGAAAGCTTCTTTCACGTTTTGAATGGATGAAATGTCCTTTATCAGCATAGGCCACAATGCGATCCAAGGAAGCCCTTCTCAGCTTCCTCAAAGACAGTGTTAATGGACTGCTCCACGAAACATAAGTGTAACTCGGTGAGATGAATTCACACATCACCAAGAAGTTTCTAAGAAAGCTTCTTTCTACTTTGTATCTGTGGATATTTCCTTTGTCACCGTCAGGTTCATTGCGCTATGAAATACCAAATTGCAGATTTCCAGAAAACTGTGTTAACAAACTGATCACTGAAGAGAAACGTGTAACTCTGTGAGTTGCATTCACACATTGCAATGCAGTTTCTCCGAAGGCTTCTCTTTAGTTATTATGTGAGGATAATTCCTTTTTCACCCTAGCCCTCAATGAGCTCCCAAATATACCTTTGCAGAATCCACTACAACAGTGTTGGCAAACTGTTCCAAGAAGGGAAGGGTGAACTCCGTGTGATGAAGTCACACATCGATAGCAATCTCTCAGAAAGTTTCTCTGTAGTTATTATGTGTGGTCATTTCCTTTTTCACAATGGGCCCTATGGGCTACCAAATATTACTTTCCGGATTCCACGAAAAGAGTGTTAGCAAAGTGCTTCTTGAGGCATAGATTGTAACTCTGTGAGATGAATTCACAGATCAAAAAGAATTTTCTCAGAAAGCTTCTTTCACGTTTTGAATGGATGAAATTTCCTTTATCAGCGTAGGCCTCAATGCGATCCAAGGAAACCCTTCTCAGGTTCCTCTAAGACAGTGTTAATGGACAGCTCCATGAAATATAAGAGTAACTCTGTGAGATGAATTCACACATCACCAAGAAGTTTCTAAGAAAGCTTCTTTCTAGTTTTCATCTGTGGATATTTCCTTTGTAACCGTAAGGTTCATTGCGCTATGAAATACCAAATTGCAGATTTCCAGAACTCTGTGTTAACAAACTGATCACTGAAGAGAAACGTGTAACTCGGTGAGTTGCATTCACACATGGCAATGCAGTTTCTCAGAAGATTCTCTTTAGTTGTTATGTGAGGATAATTCCTTTTTCACCCTAGTCCTCAATGAGTTCCCAAATATACCTTTGCAGAATCCACGAGAACAGTGTTAGCAAACTGTTCCAAGAAGGGAAGGGTGGAACTCTGTGTGATGAAGTCTCACATCAGAAAGCAATCTCTCAGAAAGTTTTTCTGTAGTTATTATGTGAGGACATTTCCTTTTTCACCATGGGCCCCTATGGGCTACCAAATATCACTTTCCAGTTTCCAAGAAAAGAGTGTTAGCAAACTGCTTCTTGAGGCATAGGTTGTAACTCTGTGAGATGAATTCACAGATCAGAAAGAAGTTTCTCAGAAAGCTTCTTTCACGTTTTGAACGGATGAAATTTCCTTTATCAGCGTAGGCCTCAGTGCGATCCAAGCAAGCCCTTCTCAGCTTCCTCAAAGACAGTGTTACTGGACTGCTCCACCAAACATAAGTGTAACTCTGTGAGATGAACTCACACATCACCAAGAAGTTTCTAAGAAAGCTTCTTTCCAGTTTTCATCTGTGGATATTTCATTTGTCACCGTAAGGTTCATTGCGCTATGAAATACCAAATTGCAGATTTCCAGAACACTGTGTTAACAAACTGATCACTGAAGAGAAACGTGTAACTCTGTGAGTTGCATTCACACCTGGCAATGCAGTTTCTCAGAAAGCTTCTCTGTGGTTGTTATGTGAGGATAATTCCTTTTTCACCCTAGCCCTCAATGAGCTCCCAAATATACCTTTGCAGAATCCACGAGGACAGTGTTAACAAACTCTTCCAAGAAGGTAAGCGTGGAACTCTGTGTGATGAAGTCACACATCAGAAAGCAATCTCTCAGAAAGTTTCTCTGTAGTTATTATGTGAGGACATTTCCTTTTTCAGCATGGGCCCCTATGGGCTACCAAATATCACTTTCCAAGTTCCCCCAAAACAGTGTTAGCAAACTGCTTCTGGAGTCATAGGTTGTAACTCTGTGAGATGAATTCACAGTGGAGAAAGAAGTTTCTCAGAAAGCTTCTTTCACGTTTTGAACGGATGAAATTTCCTTTATCAGCGTAGGCCTAAATGCGATCCAAGGAAGCCCTTCACAGCTTCCTCAAAGATAGTGTTATTGGACTGCTCCACGAAACATAAGTGTAACTCTGTGAGATGAATTCACACATCACCAAGAAGTTTCTAAGAAAGCTTCTTTCCAGTTTTCATCTGTGGATATTTCCTTTGCCACCGTAAGGTTCCTTGCGCTACGAAATACCAAATTGCAGTTTTCCAGAAAAGTGTGTTAACAAACTGATAACTAAAGAGAAACGTGTAACTCTGTGAGTTGCATTCACACATGGCAATGCAGTTTCTCAGAAAGCTTCTCTTTAGTTGTTATGTGAGGATAATTCCTTTTCTACCCTAGCCCTCAATGAGCTCCCAAATATACCCTTGCAGAATCCAAGAGAACAGTGTTAACAAAGTGTTCCAGGAAGGGAAGGGTGGAACTCTGTGTGATGAAGTCACACATCAGAAAGCAATCTCTCAGAAAGTTTCTCTGTAGTTATGATGTGAGGACATTTCCTTTTTCACCAAGGGCCCCTAAGGGCTACCAATTATCACTTTCCAGATTGGACGAAAAGAGTGTTAGCAAACTCTTTCTTGAGGCATAGGTTGTAACTCTGTGAGATGAATTCACAGATCAGAAAGAAGTTTCTCAGAAAGCTTCTTTCACATTTCGAACGGATGAAATTTCCTTTATCAGTGTAGGCTTCAATGCGATCCAAGGAAGCCCTTCTCATCTTCCTCAAAGACAGTGTTAATTTACTGCTCCACGAAACATAAGTGTAACTCTGTGAGATGAATTCACACATTACCAAGAAGTTTCTAAGAAAGCTTCCTTCTACTTTTCATCTGTGGATATTTCCTTTGTCACCGTAAGGTTCATTGCGCTATGAAATACCAACTTGCAGATTTCCAGAAAACTGTGTTAACAAACTGATCACTGCGGAGAAACGTGTAACTCTGTGGGTTGCATTCACACATGGCAATGCAGTTTCTCAGACAGCTTCTCTTTAGTTGTTATGTGAGGATAATTCCTTTTTCAACATAGCCCTCAATGAGCTCCCAAATAAACCTTTGCAGAATCCACGAGAACAGTGTTAGCAAACTGTTCCAAGAAGGGAAGCGTGGAACTCTGTGTGATGAAGTCACACATCAGAAAGCAATCTCCCAGAAAGTTTCTCTGTAGTAGTTATGTGAGGATATTTCCTTTTTCACCATGGGCCCCTATGGGCTACCAAATATCACTTTCCAGATTCCACGAAAAGAGTGTTAACAAACCGCTTTTTGAGGCATAGTTTGTAACTCTGTGAGATGAATTCACAGATCAGAAAGAAGTTTCTCAGAAAGCTTCTTTCACGTTTTGAATGCATGAAATGTCCTTTATCAGCATAGGCCACAATGCGATCCAAGGAAGCCCTTCTCAGCTTCCTCAAAGACAGTGTTAATGGACTGCTCCACGAAACATAAGTGTAACTCGGTGAGATGAATTCACACATCACAAAGAAGTTTCTAAGAAAGCTTCTTTCTAGTTTTCATCTGTGGATATTCCCTTTGTCACCATCAGGTTCATTGCTCTATGAAATACCAAATTTCAGATTTCCAGAAAACTGGGCTCACAAACTGATCACTGAAGAGAAACGTGTAACTCTGTGAGTTGCATTCACACATGGCAATGCAGTTTCTCAGAAAGTTTCTCTTTAGTTGTTATGTGAGGATAATTCCTTTTTCACCCTAGCCCTCAATGAGCTCCCAAATATACCTTTGCAGAATCCACGAGAACTGTGTTAGCAAACTGTTCCAAGAAGGGAAAGGTGGAACTCTGTGTGATGAAGTCACACAAGAGAAAGCAATCTCTCAGAAAGTTTCTCTGTAGTTATTATGTGAGGACAGTTCCTTTTTCACCATGGGCCCCTAAGGGCTACCAAGTATCACTTTCCAGATTCCACGAAAAGGGTGTTAGCAAACTGCTTCTGGAGGCATACGTTGTAACTCTGTGAGATGAATTCACAGATCAGAAAGAAGTTTCTCAGAAAGCTTCTTTCACGTTTTGAACGGATGAAATTTCCTTTATCAGCGTAGGCCTCAATGCGACCAAGGAAGCCCTTCTCAGCTTCCTCAAAGACAGTGTTAATGGACTGCTCCACGAAACATAAGTGTATCTCTGTGAGATGAATTCACACATCACCAGGAAGTTTCTGAGAAAGCCTCTTTCTAGTTGTCATCTGTGGATATTTCCATTGTCACCGTAAGGTTCATTGCGCTATAAAATACCAAATTGCACATTTCCAGAATACTTTGTTAACAAACTGATCACTGAAGACAAACGTGTAACTCTGTGAGTTGCATTCACACATGGCAATGCAGTTTCTCAGAAAGCTTCTCTTTAGCTGTTATGTGAGGATAATTCCTTTTTCACCCTAGCCGTCAATGAGTTCCCAAATATACCTTTGCAGAATCCACGAGAACAGTGTTAGCAAACTGTTCCAAGAAGGGAAGGGGGGAACTCTGTGTGATGAAGTCACACATCAGAAAGCAATCTCTCAGTAAGTTTCTCTGTAGTTATTATGTGAAGATATTTCCTTTTTCACCATGGGCCCCTTTGGGCTACCAAATATCACTTTCAAGATTCCACGAAAAGAGTGTTAGCAAACTGCTTCTTGAGGCATAGGTTGTAAATCTGTGAGATGAATTCACAGATCAGAAAAAGTTTCTCAGAAAGCTTCTTTCACGTTTTGAACGGATGAAATTTCCGTTATCAGCGTAGGCCTCAATGCGATCCAAGACGCCCTTCTCAGCTTCCTCAAGGACAGTGTTAATGGACTGCTCCACGAAACATAAGTGTAACTCTGTGAGATGAATTCACACATCAACAAGAAGTTTCTAAGAAAGCTTCTTTCTAGTTTTCATCTGTGGATATTTCCTTTGTCACCGTAAGGTTCATTGCGCTATGAAATTCCAAATTGCAGATATCCAGAAAACTGTGTTAACAAACTGATCACTGAAGAGAAACGTGTAACTCAGTGAGTAGCATTCACACATGGCAATGCATTTTCTCAGAAAGCTTCTCGTTAGTTATTATGTGAGGATAATTCCTTTTTCACCCTAGTCCTCAATGAGCTCCCAAATATACCTTTGCAGAATCCACGAGAACAGTGTTAGCAAACTGTTCCATGAAGCGAAGGTTGGAACTGTGTGTGATGAAGTCACACATTCGAAAGCAATCTCTCAGAAAGTATCTCTGTAGTTATTATGTGAGGACATTTCCTTTTTCACCATGGGCCCCTATGGGCTATCAAATATCACTTTCCAGATTCCACGAAAAGAGTGTTAGCAAACTGCTTCTTGAGTCATATTTTGTAACTCTGTGAGATGAATTCACATTTCAGAAAGAAGTTTCTCAGAAAGCTTCTTTCACCTTTTGAACGGATGAAATTTCCTTTATTAGCGTAGGCCTCAATGCGATCCAAGGAAGCCCTTCTCAGCTTCCTCAAAGACAGTGTGAATGGACTGCTCCACGAAACATAAGTGTAACTCTCTGAGATGATTTCAAACATCACCAAGAAGTTTGTAAAAAAGCTTCCTTCCAGTTTTTATCTGTATATATTTCCTTGGTCACCGTAAAATTCATTGCGCTATGAAATACCAAATTGCAGATTTCCAGAGAAATGTGTTAACAAACTGATCACTGAACAGAAACGTGTAACTCTGTGAGTTGCATTCACACATGGCAATGCGGTTTCTCAGAAAGCTTCTCTTTAGTTATTATGTGAGGATAATTCCTTTTTCACCCTAGCCCTCAATGAGCTCCCAAATACAGCTTTGCAGAATGCACGAGAACAGTGTTAGCAAACTGTTCCAAGAAGGGAAGGGTGGAACTCTGTGTGATGAAGTCACACATCAGAAAGCAATCTCTCAGGATGTTTCCTTGTAGTTATTATGTGAGGACATTTCCTTTTTCACCATGGGCCACTATGTGCTACCAAATATCACTTTCCAGATTCCACGAAAAGAGTGTTAGCAAACTGCTTCTTGAGGCATAGGTTGTAACTCTGTGAGATGAATTCACAGATCTGAAAGAAGTTTCCCAGAAAGCTGCTTTCACGTTTTGAACGGATGAAATTTCCTTTATCAGCGTAGCCCTCAGTGCGATCCAAGGAAGCCCTTCTCAGCTTCCTCAAAGACGGTGTTAATGGACTGCTCCACGAAACATAAGTGTAACTCTGTGAGATGAATTCTCACATCACCAAGAAGTTTCTAAGAAAGCTTTTTTCTAGTTTTCATCTGTGGATATTCCCTTTGTCACCGTAAGGTTCATTGCGCTATGAAATACCAAATTACAGATTTCAAGAAAACTGTGTTAACAAACTGATCTCTGAAGAGAAACGTGTAACTCTGTGAGTTGCATTCACACATGGCAATGCAGTTTCTCAAAAATCTTCTCTTTAGTTATTATGTGAGGATAATTCCTTTTACACACCAGCCCTCCATGAGCTCCCAAATATACCTTTGCAGAATCCACGAGAACAGTGTTACCAAACTGTTCCAAGAAGGGGAGGGTGGAACTCTATGTGATGAAGTCACACATCCGAAAGCAATCTCTCAGAAAGTTTCTCTGTAGTTATTATGTGAGGACATTTCCTTTTTCACCATGCGCCCCTGTGGGCTACCAAATATCACTTACCAGATTCCACGAAAAGAGTGTTAGCAAACTGCTTCTTGAGGCATAGGTTGTAACTCTGTGAGATGAATTCACAGATCAGAAAGAAGTTTCTCAGAAAGCTTCTTTCACGTTTTGAATGGATGATATTTCCTTCATCAGCCTAGGCCTCAATGTGATCCAAGGAGCCCTTCTCAGCTTCCTCAAAGACAGTATTAATGGACTGCTACAGGAAACATAACTGTAGCTCTGTGAGATGAATTCACACATCACCAAGAAGTTTCTAAGAATGCTTCTTTCCAGTTTTCATCTGTGGATATTTCCTTTGTCACCTTAAGTTTCATTGCGCTATGAAATAGCAAATTGCAGATATCCAGAAAACTGTGTTAACAAACTGATCACTGAAGAGAAACGTGTAACTCTGTGAGTTGCATTCACACATGGCAATACAGTTTCTCAGAAAGCTTCTCTTTAGTTATTATGTGAGGATAATTCCTTTTTCACCCTAGCCCTCAATGAGCTCCCAAATATATATTTGCAGAATCCACGAGAACTATGTTAGCAAACTGTTCCAAGAAGGGAAGGGTGGAACTCTGTGTGATGAAGTCACACATCAGAAAGCAATCTCTCAGAAAGTTTCTCTGTATGTACTATGTGAGGACATTTACTTTTTCACCATGGGCCCCTATGGGCTACCAAGTATCACTTTCCAGATTACACGAAAAGAGTGTTAGCAAACTGTTTCTTGAGGCATAGGTTGTAACTCTGTGAGATGAATTCACAGATCAGAAAGAAGTTCCTCAGAAAGCTTCTTTCACGTTTTGAACGGATGAAATTTCCTTTATCAGCGTAGGCCTCAATCCGATCCAAGGAAGCCCTTCTCAGCCTCCTCAAAGACAGTGCTAACGGACTGCTCCACGAAACATAAGTGCAACTCTGTGAGATGAATTCACACATCACCAAGAAGTTTCTAAGAAAGCTTACTTCTAGTTTTCATCTGTGGATATTTCCTTTGTCACCGTAAGGTTCATTGCGCTATGAAATACCAAATTGCAGATTTCCAGAAAACTGTGTTAACAAACTGATCACTGAAGAGAAACGTGTAACTCTGTGAGTTGCATTCACACATGGCAATGCAGTTTCTCAGAAAGCATCTCTTTAGTTATTCTGTGAGGATAAATCCTTTTACAACCTAGCCCTCAATGACCTACAATTATACCTTTGCAGAATCCACGAGAACAGTGTTAGGAAACAGTTCCAGAAGGGAAGGGTGGAACTCTGTGTGATGAAGTCACATATCAGAAAGCAATCTCTCAAAAAGTTTCTCTGTAGTTATTATTTGAGGACATTTCCTTTCTCACCATGGACCCCCATGTGCTACCAAATATCACTTTCCAGATTCCACGAAAAGAGTGTTAGCAAACTGCTTCTTGAGGCATAGGTTGTAACACTGTGAGATGAATTCACAGATCAGAAGGAAGTTTCTCAGAAAGCTTCTTTCATGTTTTGAACGGATGAAATTTCCTTTATCAGCGTAGGCCTCAATGCGATCCAAGGAAGCCCTTCTCAGCTTCCTCAAAGACAGTGTTAATGGACTGCTCCACGAAACATAAGTGTAACTCGGTGAGATGAATTCACACATCACCAAGAGGTTTGCAAGAAACCTTCTTTCCAGTTTTCATCTGTCTATATTTAATTTGTCACTGTAAGGTTCATTGCGCAATGAATCACCAAATGGCAGATTTCCAGAAAACTGTGTCAACAAACGGATCACTGAAGAGAAACGTGTAACTCTGTGAGTTGCATTCTCACATGGCAATGCAGTTTCTCAGAAAGCTTCTCTTCAGTTATTCTGTGAGGATAATTCCTTTTTCACCCTAACCCTCAATGAGCTCCCAAATGTACCTTTGCAGAATCCACGAGAACAGTGTTAGCAAACTGTTCCAAGAAGGGAAGGGTGGAACTCTGTGTGATAAAGTCACACATCAGAAAGCAATCTCTCAGAAAGTTTCTCGGTAGTTACGATGTAAGCACATTTCCTTTTTCACCATGGGCCCCTATGGGCTACCAAATATCACTTTCCAGATTCCACGAAAAGAGTGTTAGCAAACTGCTTCTTGAGGCATAGGTTGTAACTCTGTGAGATGAATTCACAGATCTGAAAGAAGTTTCCCAGAAAGCTGCTTTCACGTTTTGAACGTATGAAATTTCCTTTATCACTGTAGCCCTCAGTGCGATCCAAGGAAGCCCTTCTCAGCTTCCTCAAAGACGGTGTTAATGGACTGCTCCACGAAACATAAGTGTAACTCTGTGAGATGAATTCACACATCACCAAGAAATTTCTAGGAAAGCTTCTTTCTAGTTTTCACCTGTGGACATTTCCTTTTACAAGGTAAGGTTCATTGCGCTATGAAATACCAAATTGGAGATTTCCAGAAAACTGTGCTAACAAACTGATCACTGAAGAGAAACGTGTAACTCTGTGAGTTGCATTCACACATGGCAATGCAGTTTCTCAAAAAGCTTCTCTTTAGTTTTTATGTGAGGATAATTCCTTTTTCACCCTAGCCCTCATTGAGCTCCCAAATATGCCTTTGCAGAATCCACGAGAACAGTGTAAGTAAACTGTCCCAAGAAGGGATGGGTGGAACTCTGTGTGATGAAGTCACACATCAGAAAGCAATCTCTCAGAAAGTTTCTCTGTAGTTATGATGTGAGGACATTTACTTTTTCACCATGGGCCCCTAGGGGCTACCAAATATCACTTTCCAGATTCCACGAAAAGAGTGTTAGCAAACTGCTTCTTGAGGCATTGGTTGTAACTCTGTGAGATGAATTCACAGATCAGAAAGAAGTTTCTCAGAAAGCTTCTTTCACGTTTTGAACGGATGAAATTTCCTTTATCAGCGTAGGCCTCAATGCGATCCAAGGAAGCCCTTCTCAGCTTCCTCAAAGACAGTGTTAATGGACTGCTCCACGATACATAAGTGTAACGCTCTGCGATGAATTCACACATCACCAAGAAGTTTCTAGGAAAGCTTCTTTCTTGTTTTCATCTGTGGATTTTTCCTTTCTCAAGGTAAGGTTCATTGCGCTATGAAATACCAAATTGCAGATTTCCAGAAAACTGTGTTAACAAACTGATCACTGAAGAGAGACGTGTAACTCTGTGAGTTGCATTCACACCTGGCAATGCAGTTTCTCAGAAAGCTTCTCTTTAGTTATTCTGTGAGGATAATTCCTTTTTCACCCTAGCCCTCAATGAGCTCCCAAATATACCTTTGCAGAATCCACGAGAAGAGTGTTAGCAAACTGCTTCTTGAGGCATAGTTTGTAACTCTGTGAGATGAATTCACAGATCAGAAAGAAGTTTCTCAGAAATCTCATGTCAGGTTTGGAACAGATGATATTTCCTTTATCAGCGTAGGCCTCAATGCAATCCAAGGAAGCCCTTCTCAGCTTCCTCAAAGACAGTGTTAATGGACTCTCCACGAAACATAAGTGTAACTCTGTGAGATGAATACACACATCACCAAGATGTTTTTAGGAAAGCTTCTTTCTAGTTTTCATCTGTGAATATTTCCTTTGTCACTGTAAGTTTCATTGCTCTATGAAATACCAAATTGCAGATTTCCAGAAATCGGTGTTAACAAACTGATTACTGAAGAGAAACGTGTAACTCTGTGAGTTGCATTCACACATGGCAATGCAGTTTCTCAGAAAGCTTCTCTTTTTTTATTATGTGAGGAAAATTACTTTTTCACCCTAGCCCTCAATGAGCTCCCAAATATACCTTTGCAGAATCCACGAAAACAGTGTTAGCAAACTGTTCCAAGAAGGGAAGGGTGGAACTCTGAGTGATGAAGTCACACATCGAAAGCAATCTCTCAGAAAGTTTCTCTGTAGTTATTATGTGAGGACATTTCCTTTTTCACCATGGGCCCCTAAGGGCTACCAAATATCACTTTGCAGATTCCAGGAGAAGAGAGATAGCAAACTGCTTCTTGTGGCATAGTATGTAACTCTGTGAGATGAATTCACAGATCAGACAGATGTTTCTCAGAAAGCTTCTTTCACGTTTTGAACGGATGAAATTTGCTTTATCAGCGTAGGCCTCAATGCGATCCAAGGAAGCCCTTCTCAGCTTCCTCAAAGACAGTGTTAATGGACTGCTCCACAATACATAATGCAAATCTGTGAGATGAATTCACACATCTCCAAGAATTTTCTAAGAAAGCTTCTTTCTAGTTTTCATCTGTCCATATTTCCTTTGTCACCGTAAGGTTCATTGCGCTATGAAATACCAAATTGCAGATTTCCAGAAAACTGTGTTAACAAACTGATCACTGACGAGAAACGTGTAACTCTGTGAGTTGCATTCACACATGGCAATGCAGATTCTCGGAAAGCTTCTCTTTAGTTATTCTGTTATGATAATTGCTTTTTCACCCTAGCCCTCAATGAGCTCCCAAATATAACTTTGCAGAATCCACGAGAACAGTGTTAGCAAACTGTTCCAAGAAGGGAAGGGTGGAACTCTGTGTGATGAAGTCACACATCAGAAAGCAATGTCTCAGAAAGTTTCTCTGTAGTTATTATGTGAGGACATTTCCTTTTTCACCATGGGCCCTATGGGCTACCAAATATCAGTTTCCAGATTCCACGAAAAGAGTGTTAGCAACCTGCTTCTTGAGGCATAGGTTCTAACTCTGTGAGATGAATTCACGGATCAGAAAGAAGTTATTCGGAAAGCTTCTTTCACGTTTTGAACGGATGAAATTTTCTTTATCAGCGTAGGCCTCAATGCGATCCAAGGAAGCCCTTCTCAGCTTCCTGAAAGAGAGTGTTAATGGACTGTTCCACGAAACATAAGTGTAACTCTGTGAGATGAATTTACACATCACCACGAAGTTTCTAAGAAAGCTTCTTTCTAGTTTTCATCTGTGGATATTTCCCTTGTCACCTTTAGGTTCATTGCGCTATGAAATACCAAATTGCAGATTTCCAGAAAACTGTGTTAACAAACTGATCACTGAAGAGAAACGTGTAACTCTGTGAGTTGCATTCACACATGGCAATGCAGTTTCTCAGAAAGCTTCTCTTTAGTTATTATGTGAGGATAATTCCTTTTTCACCCTAGTCCTCAATGAGCTCCCAAATATACCTTTGCAGAATCCACGAGAACAGTGTTAGCAAACTGTTCCAAGAAGGGAAGGGTGGAACTCTGTGTGATGTAATCACACATCAGAAAGCAATCTCTCAGAAAGTTTCTCTGTAGTTATTATGTGAGGACATTTCCTTTTTAACCACGGGCCACTGTGTGCTACAAAATATCACTTTCGAGATTCCACGAAAAGAGTGTTAGCAAACTGCTTCTTGAGGCATAGGTTGTATCTCTGTGAGATGAATTCACAGATCAGAAAGAAGTTTCTCAGAAAGCTTCTTTCACGTTTTGAACGGATGAAATTTCCTTTATCAGCGTAGGCCTCAATGCGATCCATGGAAGCCTTTCTCAGCTTCCTCAAAGACAGTGTTAATGGACTGCTCCACGAAACATAAGTGCAACTCTGTGAGATGAATTCACACATCACCAAGATGTTTCTAAGAAAGCTTCTTTCTAGTTTACATCTGTGGCTATTTCCTTTGTCACCGTAAGGTTCATTGCGCTCTAATATACCATATTGCAGATTTCCAGAAAACTGTGTTAACAAACTGATCAATGAAGAGAAACGTGTAACTCTATGAGTTGCATTCACACATGGCATTGCAGTTTCTCAGAAAGCTTCTCTTTGGTTATTATTTGAGGATAGTTCCTTTTTCACCCTAGTCCTCAATGAGCTCCCAAATATACCTTTACAGAATCCACGAGAACAGTGTTAGCAAACTGTTCCAAGAAGGGAAGGGTGGAACTCTGTGTGATGAAGTCACACATCAGAAAGCAATCTCTCAGAAAGTCTCTCTGTAGTTGTTATGTGAGGATATTTCCTTTTTCACCATGGGCCGCTATGGGCTACCAAATATCACTTTCCAGATTCCACGAAAAGAGTGTTAGCAAACTGTTTCTGGATTCATAGGTTGTAACTCTGTGAGGTAAATTCACAGATCTGAAAGAAGTTTCTCAGAAAGCTTCTTTCACGTTTTGAACGGATGAAATATTCTTTATCAGCATAGGCCTCAATGCGATCCAAGGAAGCCCTTCTCAGTTTCCTCAAAGACAGTGTTAATGGACTGCTCCTCCAAACATAAGTGTAACTCTCTGAGATGAATTCACACATCACCAAGAAGTTTCTAAGAAAGCTTCTTTCTAGTTTTCATCTGTAGATATTACCTTTGTCACCGCAAGGTTCATTGCGCTATGAAATACCAAATTGCAGATATCCAGAAAACTGTGTTAACAAACTGATCACTGAAGAGAAACGTGTAACTCTGTGGGTTGCATTCACACATGGCAATGCAGTTTCTCAGAAAGCTTCTCTTTAGTTGTTATGTGAGGATAATTCGTTTTTCACCCTAGACCTCAATGAGCTCCCAAATAGATCTTTGCAGATTCCACGAGAAAAGTGTTATCAAACTGTTCCAAGAAGGGAAGGGTGGAACTCTGTGTGATGAAGTCACACATCAGAAAGCAATGTCTCAGAAAGTTTCTCTGTAGTAATTATGTGAGGACATTTCCTTTTTCACCATGGGCCCCTATGGGCTGCCAAATATCACTTTCCAGATTCCACGAAAGGAGTGTCAACAAACTGCTTCTTGAGGCATAGGTTGTAACTCTGTGAGATGAATTCACAGATCAGAAAGAAGTTTCTCAGAAAGCTTCTTTCATGTTTTGAAGGGATGAAATTTCCTTTAACAGCGTAGGCCTCAATGCGATCCAAGGAAGCCCTTCTCAGCTTCCTCAAAGACAGTGTGAATGGACTCTCCACGAAACATAAGTGTAACTCTGTGAGATGAATACACACATCACCAAGATGTTTTTAGGAAAGCTTCTTTCTAGTTTTCATCCGTGAATATTTCCTTTGTCACTGTAAGTTTCATTGCTCTATGAAATACCAAATTGCAGATTTCCAGAAATCGGTGTTAACAAACTGATTACTGAAGAGAAACGTGTAACTCTGTGAGTTGCATTCACACATGGCAATGCAGTTTCTCAGAAAGCTTCTCTTTTTTTATTATGTGAGGAAAATTACTTTTTCACCCTAGCCCTCAATGAGCTCCCAAATATACCTTTGCAGAATCCACGAAACAGTGTTAGCAAAGTGTTCCAAGAAGGGAAGGGTGGAACTCTGAGTGATGAAGTCACACATCGAAAGCAATCTCTCAGAAAGTTTCTCTGTAGTTATTATGTGAGGACATTTCCTTTTTCACCATGGGCCCCTAAGGGCTACCAAATATCACTTTGCAGATTCCAGGAGAAGAGAGATAGCAAACTGCTTCTTGTGGCATAGTATGTAACTCTGTGAGATGAATTCACAGATCAGACAGATGTTTCTCAGAAAGCTTCTTTCACGTTTTGAACGGATGAAATTTGCTTTATCAGCGTAGGCCTCAATGCGATCCAAGGAAGCCCTTCTCAGCTTCCTCAAAGACAGTGTTAATGGACTGCTCCACAATACATAATGCAAATCTGTGAGATGAATTCACACATCTCCAAGAATTTTCTAAGAAAGCTTCTTTCTAGTTTTCATCTGTCCATATTTCCTTTGTCACCGTAAGGTTCATTGCGCTATGAAATACCAAATTGCAGATTTCCAGAAAACTGTGTTAACAAACTGATCACTGACGAGAAACGTGTAACTCTGTGAGTTGCATTCACACATGGCAATGCAGATTC
The DNA here is from genome assembly GCF_007565055.1 of Rhinopithecus roxellana. Lineage (NCBI taxonomy): Eukaryota > Metazoa > Chordata > Mammalia > Primates > Cercopithecidae > Rhinopithecus > Rhinopithecus roxellana. The sequence continues at coordinate 47,073,691 of NC_044553.1, forward strand.
TCGGAAAGCTTCTCTTTAGTTATTCTGTTATGATAATTGCTTTTTCACCCTAGCCCTCAATGAGCTCCCAAATATAACTTTGCAGAATCCACGAGAACAGTGTTAGCAAACTGTTCCAAGAAGGGAAGGGTGGAACTCTGTGTGATGAAGTCACACATCAGAAAGCAATGTCTCAGAAAGTTTCTCTGTAGTTATTATGTGAGGACATTTCCTTTTTCACCATGGGCCCTATGGGCTACCAAATATCAGTTTCCAGATTCCACGAAAAGAGTGTTAGCAACCTGCTTCTTGAGGCATAGGTTCTAACTCTGTGAGATGAATTCACGGATCAGAAAGAAGTTATTCGAAAGCTTCTTTCACGTTTTGAACGGATGAAATTTTCTTTATCAGCGTAGGCCTCAATGCGATCCAAGGAAGCCCTTCTCAGCTTCCTGAAAGAGAGTGTTAATGGACTGTTCCACGAAACATAAGTGTAACTCTGTGAGATGAATTTACACATCACCACGAAGTTTCTAAGAAAGCTTCTTTCTAGTTTTCATCTGTGGATATTTCCCTTGTCACCTTTAGGTTCATTGCGCTATGAAATACCAAATTGCAGATTTCCAGAAAACTGTGTTAACAAACTGATCACTGAAGAGAAACGTGTAACTCTGTGAGTTGCATTCACACATGGCAATGCAGTTTCTCAGAAAGCTTCTCTTTAGTTATTATGTGAGGATAATTCCTTTTTCACCCTAGTCCTCAATGAGCTCCCAAATATACCTTTGCAGAATCCACGAGAACAGTGTTAGCAAACTGTTCCAAGAAGGGAAGGGTGGAACTCTGTGTGATGTAATCACACATCAGAAAGCAATCTCTCAGAAAGTTTCTCTGTAGTTATTATGTGAGGACATTTCCTTTTTAACCACGGGCCACTGTGTGCTACAAAATATCACTTTCGAGATTCCACGAAAAGAGTGTTAGCAAACTGCTTCTTGAGGCATAGGTTGTATCTCTGTGAGATGAATTCACAGATCAGAAAGAAGTTTCTCAGAAAGCTTCTTTCACGTTTTGAACGGATGAAATTTCCTTTATCAGCGTAGGCCTCAATGCGATCCATGGAAGCCTTTCTCAGCTTCCTCAAAGACAGTGTTAATGGACTGCTCCACGAAACATAAGTGCAACTCTGTGAGATGAATTCACACATCACCAAGATGTTTCTAAGAAAGCTTCTTTCTAGTTTACATCTGTGGCTATTTCCTTTGTCACCGTAAGGTTCATTGCGCTCTAATATACCATATTGCAGATTTCCAGAAAACTGTGTTAACAAACTGATCAATGAAGAGAAACGTGTAACTCTATGAGTTGCATTCACACATGGCATTGCAGTTTCTCAGAAAGCTTCTCTTTGGTTATTATTTGAGGATAGTTCCTTTTTCACCCTAGTCCTCAATGAGCTCCCAAATATACCTTTACAGAATCCACGAGAACAGTGTTAGCAAACTGTTCCAAGAAGGGAAGGGTGGAACTCTGTGTGATGAAGTCACACATCAGAAAGCAATCTCTCAGAAAGTCTCTCTGTAGTTGTTATGTGAGGATATTTCCTTTTTCACCATGGGCCGCTATGGGCTACCAAATATCACTTTCCAGATTCCACGAAAAGAGTGTTAGCAAACTGTTTCTGGATTCATAGGTTGTAACTCTGTGAGGTAAATTCACAGATCTGAAAGAAGTTTCTCAGAAAGCTTCTTTCACGTTTTGAACGGATGAAATATTCTTTATCAGCATAGGCCTCAATGCGATCCAAGGAAGCCCTTCTCAGTTTCCTCAAAGACAGTGTTAATGGACTGCTCCTCCAAACATAAGTGTAACTCTCTGAGATGAATTCACACATCACCAAGAAGTTTCTAAGAAAGCTTCTTTCTAGTTTTCATCTGTAGATATTACCTTTGTCACCGCAAGGTTCATTGCGCTATGAAATACCAAATTGCAGATATCCAGAAAACTGTGTTAACAAACTGATCACTGAAGAGAAACGTGTAACTCTGTGGGTTGCATTCACACATGGCAATGCAGTTTCTCAGAAAGCTTCTCTTTAGTTGTTATGTGAGGATAATTCGTTTTTCACCCTAGACCTCAATGAGCTCCCAAATAGATCTTTGCAGATTCCACGAGAAAAGTGTTATCAAACTGTTCCAAGAAGGGAAGGGTGGAACTCTGTGTGATGAAGTCACACATCAGAAAGCAATGTCTCAGAAAGTTTCTCTGTAGTAATTATGTGAGGACATTTCCTTTTTCACCATGGGCCCCTATGGGCTGCCAAATATCACTTTCCAGATTCCACGAAAGGAGTGTCAACAAACTGCTTCTTGAGGCATAGGTTGTAACTCTGTGAGATGAATTCACAGATCAGAAAGAAGTTTCTCAGAAAGCTTCTTTCATGTTTTGAAGGGATGAAATTTCCTTTAACAGCGTAGGCCTCAATGCGATCCAAGGAAGCCCTTCTCAGCTTCCTCAAAGACAGTGTGAATGGACTGCTCCACGAACCATAAGTGTAACTTTGTGAGATGAATTCACACATCACCAAGAAGTTTCTAAGAAAGATTCTTTCTTGTTTTCATCTGTGGATATATCCTTTTTCACCGTAAGGTTCATTGCGCTATGAAATACCAAATTGCAGATTTCCAGAAAACGGTGTTAACAAACTGATCTCTGAAGAGAAACGTGTAACTCTGTGAGTTGCATTCACACATGGCAATACAGTTTCTCAAAAAGCTTCTCTTTAGTTATTATGTGAGGACAATTCCTTTTTCACCCTAGTCCTCAATGAGCTCCGAAATAAACCTTTGCAGAATCCACGAGAACAGTGATATCAAAGTGTTCCAAGAAGGGAAGTGTGGAAATCAATGTGATAAAGTCACACATCAGAAAGCAATCTCTCAGAAAGTTTCTCTGTAGTTATGATGTGAGGACATTTCCTTCTTCACCATGGGCCCCTATGGGCTCCCAGATACCACTTTCCAGATTCCAAGAAAAGAGTGTTAGCAAACTACTTCTTGAGGCATAAGTTGTAACTCATTGAGATGAATTCACAGATCAGAAAGAAGTTTCTCAGAAAGCTTCTTTCACGTTTTGAACGGATGAAATGTCCTTTATCAGTGTAGGCCTCAATGCGACCAAGGAAGCCCTTCTCAGCTTCCTCAAAGACAGTGTTAATGGACTGCTCCACAAAACATAAGTGTAACTCTGTGAGATGAATTCACACATCACCATGAACTTTCTGAGAAAGCCTCTTTCTAGTTTTCATCTGTGGATATTTCCATTGTCACCGTTAGGTTCACTGCGCTATGAAATACCAAATTGCAGATTTCCAGAAAACTGTGTTAACAAACTGATCACTGAAGAGAAACGTGTAACTCTGTGATTTGCATTCACACATGGCAATGCAGTTTCTCAGAAAGCTTCTCTTTAGTTGTTATGTGAGGATAATTCCTTTTCCACCCTACCCCTCAATGAGCTCCCAAATATACCTTTGCAGAATCCACGAGAACAGTGTTAGCAAACTGTTCCAAGAAGGGAATGGTGGAACTCTGTGTGATGAAGTCACACATCAGACAGCAATCTTTCAGAAGGTTTCTCTGTAGTTATTATGTGAGTACATTTCCTTTTTCACCACGGGCCCCTATGGGCTACCAAATATCACTTTCCAGATTCCACGAAAAGAGTGTTAGCAAACTGCTTCTAGAGGCATAGGTTGTAACTCTGTGAGATGAATTCACAGATCAGATAGAATTTTCTCAGAAAGCTTCTTTCACGTTTTGAACGGATGAAATTTCCTTTATCAGCGTAGGCCTCAATGCGAACCAAGGAAGCCCTTCTCAGCTTTCTCAAAGACAGTGTTAATGGACTGCTCCACGAAACATAAGTGTAACTCTGTGAGATGAATTCACACATCACCAAGAAGTTTCTAAGATAGCTTCTTTCTAGTTTTCATCGGTGGATATTTCCCTTGTCACCGTAAGGTTCATTGCGCTAGGAAATACCAAATTGCAGATTTCAGGAAAACTGTGTTAACAAACTGATCACTGAAGAGAAACGTGTAACTCCGTGAGTTGCATTCACACATGGCAATTCAGTTTCTCATAAAGCTTCTCTTTAATAATTATGTGAGGATAATTCCTTTTTCAGCCTAGCCCTCAATGAGCTCCCAAATATACCTTTGCAGAATCCACGAGAAGAGTGTTAGCAAACTGTTCCAAGATGGGAAGAGTTTTAGCAAACTGTTCCAAGAAGGGAGGGGTGGAACTATGTGTGATGAAGTCACACATCAGAAAGCAAACTCTCCGAACGTTTCTCTGTCGTTATTATGTGAGTACATTTCCTTTTTCACCATGGGCCCCTATGACTACCAAATATCACTTTCCAGATTTCACGAAAAGAGTGTTACCAAACTGCTTCTTGAATCATAGGTTGTAACTCTGTGACATGAATTCACACATCAGAAAGAAGTTTCTCAGAAAGCTTCTTTCACGTTCTGAACGGATGAAATGTCCTTTTTCAGCGTAGGCCTCACTGCGATCCAAGGAACCCCTTCTCAGCTTCGTCAAAGACACTGTTAATGGACTGCTCCACAAAACATAAGTGTAACTCTGTGAGATGAATTCACACATCACCAAGAAGTTTCTAAGAAAGCTTCTTTCTAGTTTTCATCTGTGGATATTTCCTTTGTCACCGTAAGGTTCATTGCGCTATGAAATACCAAATTGCAGATTTCCAGAAAACTGTGATAACAAACTCATCACTGAAGAGAAACGTGTAACTCTGTGAGTTGCATTCACAGATGGCAATGCAGTTTCTCAGAAAGCTTCTCTTTAGTTGTTATGTGAGGATAATTCCTTTTTCACCCTAGCCCTCAATGAGCTCCCAAATATACCTTTGCAGAATCCACGACAACAGTGTTAGCAAACGGTTCCAAGAAGGGAAGGGTGGAACTCTGTGTGATGAAGTCAAACATCAGAGAGCAATCTCTCAGAAAGTTTCTCTGTAGTTATTATGTGAGGACATTTCCTTTTTCACCATGGGCCCCTATGGGCTACCAAATATCACTTTCCAGATTCCACGAAAAGAGTGTGAGCAAACTGCTTCTTGAGGCATAGGTTGTAACTCTGTGAGATGAATTCACAGATCAGAAAGAAGTTTCTCAGAAAGCTTCTTTCATGTATTGAATGGATGAAATTTCCTTTATCAGCGTAGGCCTCAATGCGATCCAAGGAAGCCCTTCTCAGCTTCCTCAAAGACAGTGTTAATGGACTGCTCAACGAAACATAAGTGTAACTCTGTGAGATGAATTCACACATCACCAATAAGTTTCGAAGAAAGCTTCTTTCTAGTTTTCATCTGTGGGTATTACCTTTGTCACCGTAAGGTTCATTGCGCTATGAAATACCAAATTGCGGATTTCCAGTAAACTGTGTTAACAAACTGATCACTGAAGAGAAACGAGTAACTCTGTGAGTTGCATTCACACATGGCAATGCAGTTTCTCAGAAAGCTTCTCTTTAGTTGGTATGAGAGGATAATTCCTTTTTCACCCTAGCCCTCAGTGAGCTCCCAAATATACCTTTGCAGAATCCACGAGAACAGTGTTAGCAAACTGTTCCAAGAAGGGAAGGGTGGAACTGTGTGTGATGAAGTCACACATCAGAAAGCAATCTCTCAGAAAGTTTCTCTGTAGTTATGATGTGAGGACATTTCCTTTTTCACCATGGGCCCCTAAGCGCTACCAAATATCACTTTCCAGATTCCACGAAAAGAGTGTTGGCAAACTGCTTCTTGAGGCATAGGTTGTAACTCTGTGAGATGAATTCACAGATCAGAAAGAAGTTTCTCAGAAAGTTTCTTTCAAGTTTTGAACGGATGAAATTTCCTTCATCAGCGTAGGCCTCAATGCGATCCAAGGAAGCCCTTCTCAGCTTCCTCAAAGACAGTGTTAATGGAGTGCTCCACGAAACATAAGTGTAATGCTGTGAGATGAATTCACACATCACCAAGAAGTTTCTAAGAAAGCTTCTTTCCAGTTTTCCTCTGTGGATATTTCCTATGTCACCGTAAGGTTCATTCGGCTATGAAATACCAAAGTGCAGATTTCCAGAAAACTGTGTTAACAAACTGATCACTGAAGAGAAACCTGTAACTCTGTGAGTTGCATTCACACATGGCAATGCAGTTTCTCAGAAAGCTTCTCTTTAGTTATTATATGAGGATAAATCCTTTTTCACCCTAGCCCTCAATGAGCTCCCAAATATACCTTTGCAGAATCCACGACAACAGTGTTAGCAACCTGTTCCAAGAAGGGAAGGGTGGAACTCTGTGTGATGAAGTCACACATCAGAAAGCAATCTCTCAGAAAGTTTCTCTGTAGTTATTGTGTGAGGACATTTCCTTTTTCACCATGGGCCCCTATGGGCTACCAAATATCACTTTCCAGATTCCACGAAAAGAGTGTGAGCAAACTGCTTCTTGAGGCATAGGTTGTAACTCTGTGAGATGAATTCACAGATCAGAAAGAAGTTTCTCAGAAAGCTTCTGTCACGTTTAGAACGGATGAAATTTCCTTTATCAGCGTAGGCCTCAATGCGATCCAAGGAAGCCCTTCTCAGCTTCCTCAAAGACAGTGTTAATGGAGTGCTCCACGAAACATAAGTGTAATGCTGTGAGATGAATTCACACATCACCAAGAAGTTTCTAAGAAAGCTTCTTTCCAGTTTTCGTCTGTGGATATTTCCTTTGTCACCGTAAGGTTCATTCGGCTATGAAATACCAAATTGCAGATTTCCAGAAAACTGTGTTAACAAACTGATCACTGACGAGAAAAGTGTAACTCTGTGAGTTGCATTCACACATGGCAATGCAGTTTCTCAGAAAGCTTCTCTTTAGTTGGTATGAGAGGATAATTCCTTTTTCACCCTAGCCCTCAGTGAGCTCCCAAATATACCTTTGCAGAATCCACGAGAACAGTGTTAGCAAACTGTTCCAAGAAGGGAAGGGTGGAACTCTGTGTGATGAAGTCACACATCAGAAAGCAATCTCTCAGAAAGTTTCTCTGTAGTTATGATGTGAGGACATTTCGTTTTTCACCATTGGCCCCTAGGGGCTACCAAATATCACTTTCGAGATTCCAGGAAAAGAGTGTTGGCAAACTGCTTCTTGAGGCATAGGTTGTAACTCTGTGAGATGAATTCACAGATCAGAAAGAAGTTTCTCAGAAAGCTTCTTTCAAGTTTTGAACGGATGACATTTCCTTCATCAGCGTAGGCCACAATGCGATCCAAGGAAGCCCTTCTCAGCTTCCTCAAAGACAGTGTTAATGGAGTGCTCCACGAAACATAAGTGTAATGCTGTGAGGTGAATTCACACATCACCAAGAAGCTTCTGAGAAAGATTCTTTCTAGTTTTCATCTGTGGATATTTCCTTTGTCAAGGTAAGGTTTATTCCGCTGTGAAATCCCAAATTGCAGATTTCCAGAAAACTGTGTTAGCAAACTGAACACTGAAGAGAAACCTGTAACTCTGTGAGTTGCATTCACACATGGCAATGCAGCTTCTCAGAAAGCTTCTCTGTAGTTATTATGTGAGGATAATTCCTTTTTCACCCTAGCCATCAATGAGCTCCCAAATATATCTTTGCAGAATCCACGACAACAGTGTTAGCAAACTGTTCCAAGAAGGGAAGTGTGGAACTCTGTGTGATGAAGTCACACATCAGAAAGCAATCTCTCAGAAAGTTTCTCTGTAGTTATGATGTAAGGACATTTCCTTTTTCACCATGGGCCCCTATGGGCTACCAAATATCACTTTCCAGATTCCACGAAAAGAGTGTTAGCAAACTGCTTTTGAGGCATAGGTTGTAACTCTGTGAGATGAATTCACAGATCAGAAAGAAGTTTCTCAGAAAGCTTCTTTCACGTTTTGGACGGATGAAATGTCCTTTATCAGCGTAGGCCTCAATGCGATCCAAGGAAGCCCTTCTCAGCTTCCTCAAAGACAGTGTTAATGTACTGCTCCACGAAATATAAGTGTAACTCTTTGAGATGAATTCACAGATCAGAAAGAAGTTTCTCAGAAAGTTTCTTTCACGTTTTGAACGGATGAAATTTCCCTTATCAGTGTAGGCCTCAATGCGATCGAAGGAAGCCCTTCTCAGGTTCCTCAAGACAGTGTTAATGGACTCCTCCACGAAACATAAGTGTAACTCTGTGAGATGAATTCACACATCACCAAGAAGTTTCTAGAAACCTTCTTTCTACTTTTCATCTGTGGATATTTCCTTTGTCACCGTAAGGATCAATGCGCTATGAATTACCAAATTGCAGATTTCCAGAAAACTGTGTTAACAAACTGATCACTGACGAGAAAAGTGTAACTCTGTGAGTTGCATTCACACATGGCAATGCAGTTTCTCAGAAAGCTTCTTTTTAGTTATTCTCTGAGGATAATTCCTTTTTCCCCTAGCCCTCAATGAGCTCCCAAATATACCTTTGCAGAATCCACGAGAACAGTGTTAGCAAACTGTTCCAAGAAGGGAAGGGTGGAACTCTGTGTGATGAAGTCACACATCAGAAAGCAATCTCTCAGAAAGTTTCTCTGTAGTTATGATGTGAGGACATTTCGTTTTTCACCATTGGCCCCTAGGGGCTACCAAATATCACTTTCGAGATTCCAGGAAAAGAGTGTTGGCAAACTGCTTCTTGAGGCATAGGTTGTAACTCTGTGAGATGAATTCACAGATCAGAAAGAAGTTTCTCAGAAAGCTTCTCTCACGTTTTGAACGGATGAAATTTCCTTTATCAGCGTAGGCCTCAATGCGATTCAAGGAAGCCCTTCTCAGCTTCCTCACAAACAGTGTTAATGGACTGCTCCACGAAACATAAGTGTAACTCTGTGAGATGAATTCACACATCACCAAGAAGTTTCTAGAAACCTTCTTTCTACTTTTCATCTGTGGATATTTCCTTTGTCACCGTAAGGATCAATGCGCTATGAATTACCAAATTGCAGATTTCCAGAAAACTGTGTTAACAAACTGATCACTGAAGAGAAACGTGTAACTCTGTGAGTTGCATTCACATATGGCAATGCAGTTTCTCAGAAAGCTTCTCTTTAGTTATTATGTGAGGATAATTCCTTTTTCACCCTAGCCCTAAATCAGCTCCCAAGTATAACTTTTCAGAATCCACGAGAACAGTGTTAGCAAACTGTTCCAAGAAGGGAAGGGTGGAACTCTGTGTGATGAAGTCACACATCAGAAAGCAATCTCTCAGAAAGTTTCTCTGTAGTTATTATGTGAGGACATTTCCTTTTTCACCATGGGCCATTATGGGCTACCAAATATCACTTTCCAGATTCCACGAAAAGAGTGTTGGCAAACTGTTTCTTGAGGCATAGGTTGTAACTCTGTGAGATGAATTCACAGATCAGAAAGAAGTTTCTCAGAAAGCTTCTCTCACGTTTTGAACGGATGAAATTTCCTTTATCAGCGTAGGCCTCAATGCGATTCAAGGAAGCCCTTCTCAGCTTCCTCACAAACAGTGTTAATGGACTGCTCCACGAAACATAAGTGTAACTCTGTGAGATGAATTCACACATCACCAAGAAGTTTGCAAGAAAGCTTCTTTCCAGTTTTGCATCTGTGGATATTTCCTTTGTCACCGTAAGGTTCATTGCGCAATGAAATACCAAATTGCAGATTTCCAGAAAACTGTGTTAACAAACTGATCACTGAAGAGAAACGTGTAACTCTGTGAGTTGCATTCACATATGGCAATGCAGTTTCTCAGAAAGCTTCTCTTTAGTTATTATGTGAGGATAATTCCTTTTTCACCCTAGCCCTCAATGAGCTCCCAAATATACCTTTGCAGAATCCACGAGAACAGTGTTAGCAAACTGTTCAAAGAAGGGAAAGGTGGAACTCTGTGTGATGAAGTCACACATCAGAAAGCAATCTCTCAGAAAGTTTCTCGGTAGTTATGATGTGAGGACATTTCCTTTTTCACCATGGGCATTTATGGGCTACCAAATATCACTTTCCAGATTCCACGAAAAGAGTGTTGGCAAACTGCTTCTTGAGGCATAGGTTGTAACTCTGTGAGATGAATTCACAGATCAGAAAGAAGTTTCTCAGAAAGCTTCTTTCACGTTTTGAACGGATGAAATTTCCTTTATCAGCGTAGGTCTCAATGCGATCCAAGGAAGCCCTTCTCAGCTTCCTCACAGACAGTGTTAATGGACTGCTCCACGAAACATAAGTGTAACTCTGTGAGATGAATTCACACATCACCAAGAAGTTTCTAGGAAAGCTTCTTTCCAGTTTTCATCTGTGGATATTTCCTTTGTCACCGTTAGGTTCATTGCGCTATGAAATACCAAAATGCAGATTTCCAGAAAATTGTGTTAACAAGCTGATCACTGAAGGGAAACGTGTAAATCAGTGAGTTGCATTCACACATGGCAATGCAGTTTCTCAGAAAGCTTCTCTTTAGTTATGATGTGAGGATAATTCCATTTACCCTAGCCCTCAATCAGCTTCCAAATATAACTTTGCAGAATCCACGAGAACAGTGTTAGCAAACTGTTCCAAGAAGGGAAGGGTGGAACTCTGTGTAATGAAGTCACATATCAGAAAGCAATCTCTCAGAAAGTTTCTCTCTAGTTATTATGTGAGGACATTTCATTTTTCACCATGGGCCAATATGGGCTACCAAATATCACTTTCCAGATTCCACGAAAAGAGTGTTAGCAAACTGCTTCTTGAGGCATAGGTTATAACTCTGTGAGATGAATTCACAGATCAGAAAGAAGTTTCTCAGAAAGCTTCTTTCACGTTTTGAACGGACGAAATTTCCTTTATCAGCATAGGCCTCAATGCGATCCATGGAAGCCCTTCTCAGCTTCCTCACAGACAGTGTTAATGGACTGCTCCACGAAACATAAGTGTAACTCTGTGAGATGAATTCACACATCACCAAGAAGTTTGCAAGAAAGCTTCGTTCCAGTTTTCATCTGTGGATATTTCCTTTGTCACCGTAAGGTTCACTGCGCAATGAAATACCAAATTGCAGATTTCCAGAAAACTGTGTTAACAAACTGATCACTGAAGAGAAACGTGTAACTCTGTGAGTTGCATTCACATATGGCAATGCAGTTTCTCAGAAAGCTTCTCTTTAGTTGTTATGTGAGGATATTCCTTTTTTAACCTATCCCTCAAAGAGCTCCCAAATATACCTTTGCAGAATCCACGAGAACAGTGTTAGCACACTGTTCCAAGAAGGGAAGGGTGGAACTCTGTGTGATGAAGTCACACATCAGAAAGCAATCTCTCAGAAACTTTCTCTGTATTTATTATTTGAGGAATTTTCCTTTTTTACCATGGGACCCTATGGGCTACCAAATATCTCTTTCCAGATTCCACGAAAAGAGTGTTAGCAAACTGCTTCTTGAGGCACAGGTTGTAACTCTCTGAGATGAATTCACAGATCAGAAAGAAGTTTCTCAAAAAGCTTCTTTCACGTTTTGAACGGATGAAATTTCCTTTATCAGCGTAGGACACAATGCAATCCGAGGAAGTCCTTCTCACCTTCCTCAAAGACAGTGTTAATGGACTGCTCCACGAAACATAAGTGTAACTCTGTGAGATGAATTCACACATCACCAAGAAGTTTCTAAGAAAGCTTCTTTCTAGATTTCATCTCTGGATATTTCCTTTGTCAAGGTAAGGTTCATTGCGCTATGAAATACCAAATTGCAGATTTCCAGAAAACTGTGTTAACAAGCTGATCAGGGAAGAGAAACGTGTAACTCTGTGAGTTGCATTCACACATGGCAATGCAGTTTCTCAGAAAGCTTCTCTTTAGTAATTATGTGAGGATAATTCGTTTTTCACGCTAGCCCTCAATAAGTTCCCAAATATACCTTTGCAGAATCCACGAGAACAGTGTTAGCAAACTGTTCCAAGAAGGGAAGGGTGGAACTCTGTGTGATGAAGTCACACATCAGAAAGCAATCTCTCAGAAAGTTTCTCTGTAGTTATGATGTGAGGACATTTCCTTTTTCAACATGGGCCCCTATGGGCTACCAAATATCACTTTGTAGATTCCACGAAAAGAGTGTTAGCAAACTGCTTCTTGAGGCATAGGTTGTGACTCTGTGAGATGAATTCACAGATCAGAAAGAAGTTTCTCAGAAAGCTTCTTTCACGTTTTGAACGGATGAAATTTCCTTCATCAGCGTAGGCCTCAATGCGATCCAAGGAAGCCCTTGTCGGCCTCCTCAAAGACAGTGTTAATTTACTGCTCCACGAAACATAAGTGTAACTCTCTGAGATGAATTCGCACATCACCAAGAAGTTTCTAGGAAAGCTTCTTTCCAGTTTTCATCTGTGGATATTTCCTTTGTCACCGTCAGGTTCATTGCGCTATGAAATACCAAATTGCAGATTTCCAGAAAACTGTGTTAACAAACTGATCACTGAAGAGAAACGTGTAACTCTGTGAGTTGCATTCACACATGGCAATGCAGTTTCTCAGAAAGCTTCTCTTTAGTTGTTATGTGAGGATAATTCCTTTTTCACCCTAGCCCTCAATGAGTTCCCAAATATACCTTTGCAGAATCCACGAGAACAGTGTTAGCAAACTGTTCCATGAAGTGACGTGTGGAACTCTGTGTGATGAAGTCACACATCAGAAAGCAATCTCTCAGAAAGTTTTTCTGTAGTTGTTATGTGAGTACATTTCCTTTATCACCATGGGACCCTGTGGGCTACCAAATATCTCTTTCCAGATTCCACGAAAAGAGTGTTAGCAAACTGCTTCTTGAGGCATAGGTTGTAACTCTGTGAGATGAATTTACAGATCAGAAAGTAGTTTCTCAGAAAGCTTCTTTCACGTTTTTAACGAATGACATTTCCTTTATCAGCATAGGCCTCAATGCGATCCAAGGAAGCCCTTCTCAGCTTCCTCAAAGACAGTGTGAATGGACTACTCCACGAAACATAAGTGTAACTCTGTGAGATGAATTCACACATCACCATGAAGTTTCTAAGAAAGCTTCTTTCAGGTTTCATCTGTGGATATTTCCTTTGTCACCGTCAGGTTCATTGCGCTATGAAATACCAAATTGCAGATTTCCAGAAAACTGTGTTAACAAACTGATCACTGAAGAGAAACTTGTAACTCTGTGAGTTGCAGTCACACATGGCAATGCAGTTTCTTAGAAAGCTTCTCTTTAGTTGTTATGTGAGGATAATTCCTTTTTCACCCTAGCCCTCAATGAGCTCCCCAATATAACTTTGCAGAATCCACGAGAACAGTGCTAGCAACCTGTTCAAAAATGGAAGGGTGGAACTCGGTGTGATGAAGTCACACATCAGAAAGCAATCTCTCAGAAAGTTTCTCTGTAGTTATTATGTGAGGACATTTCCTTTTTCACCATGGGCCCCTGTGGGCTACCAAATATCACTTTCCAGATTCCACGAAAGTGTGTTAGGAAACTGCTTCTTGAGGCATAGGTTGTAACTCTGTGAGATGAATTCACAGATCAGAAGGAAGTTTCTCAGAAAGCTTCTTTCATGTTTTGAACGGATGAAATTTCCTTTAACAGCGAAGGCCTAAATGCGATCCAAGGAAGCCCTTCTTAGCTACCTCATGGACAGTGTTAATGGACTGCTCCACGAAACATAAGTGTAACTCTGTGAGATGAATTCACACATCACCAAGAAGTTTCTGAGAAAGCTTCTTTCTAGTTTTCATCTGTGGGTATTTCCTTTGTCACCATCAGGTTCATTGCGCTATGAAATACCAAATTGCAGATGTCCAGAAAACTGTGTTAACAAACTGATCACTGAATAGAAACGTGTAATGCTGTGAGTTGCATTCACACATGGCAATGCAGTTTCTCAGAAAGCTTCTCTTTAGTTGTTTTGCGAGGATAATTCCTTTTTCACTCAGCCCTCAATGAGCTTCCAAATATACCTTTGCAGAATCCACGAGAACAGTGTTAGCACATTGTTCAAAGAAGGGAAGGGGGGAACTCTGTGTGATGAAGTCACACCTCAGAAAGCAATCTCTCAGAAAGTTTCTCTGTAGTTATTATGTGAGGACATTTCCTTTTTCACCATGGGCCCCTTTGGTCTACCAAATATCACTTTCCAAATTCCACGAAAAGAGTGTTATCAAACTGCTTCTTGAGGCATAGGTTGTAACTCTCTGAGATGAATTCACAGATCAGAATGAAGTTTCTCAGAAAGCTTCTTTCACCTTTTGAACGGATGAAATGTCCTTTATCAGCGTAGGCCTCAATGCGATCGAAGGAAGCCCTTCTCAGCTTCCTCAAAGACAGTTTTAATGGACTGCTCCACGAAACATAAGTGTAACTCTGTGAGATGAATTCACACATCACCAAGAAGTTTCTAAGAAAGCATCTTTCTAGTTGTCATCTGTGGATATGTCATTTGTCACCGTAAGGTTCATTGCGCTATGAAATACCAAATTGCAGATTTCCAGAATACTGTGTTAACAAACTGATCACTGAAGAGAAACGTGTAACTCTGTGAGTTGCTTTCACACCTGGCAATGCAGTTTCTCAGAAAGCTTCTCTTTATTTGTTATGTGAGGATAATTCCTTTTTCACCCTAGCCCTCAATGAGCTCCCAAATATACCTTTGCAGAAGCCACGAGAACAGTGTTAGCAAATTGTTTCAAGAAGGGAAGGGGGGAACTCTGTGTGATGAAGTCACACCTCAGAAAACAATCTCTCAGAAAGTTTCTCTGTAGTTATTATGTGAGGACATTTGCTTTTTCACCATGGGCCCCTTTGGTCTACCAAATATCACTTTCCAGATTCCACGAAAAGAGTGTTATCAAACTGCTTCTTGAGGTATAGCTTGTAACTCTGTGAGATGAATTCACAGATCAGAAAGAAGTTTCTCAGAAAGCTTCTTTCACCTTTTGAACGGATGAAATGTCCTTTATCAGCGTAGGCCTCAATGCGATCCAAGGAAGCCCTTCTCAGCTTCCTCAAAGACAGTGTTAATGGACTGCTCTACGAAACGTAAGTGTAACTCTGTGAGATGAATTCACACATCACCAAGAAGTTTCTGAGAAAGCTTCTTTCCAGTTTTCATCTGTGTGTATTTCCTTTGACACCGTTAGGTTCATTGCGCTACGAAATACCCAATTGCAGATTTCCAGAAAACTGTGTTAACAAACTGATCACTGAAGAGAAACGTGTAACTCTGTGAGTTGCATTCTCACATGACAATGCAGTTTCTCACAAAGCTTCTCTTTATTTGTTATGTGAGGATAATTCCTTTTTCACCCTAGCCCTCAATGAGCTCCCAAATATACCTTTGCAGAAGCCACGAGAACAGTGTTAGCAAACTGTTTCAAGTTGGGAAGGGGGGAACTCTGTGTGATGAAGTCACACATCAGAAAGCAATCTCTCAGAAAGTTTCTCTGTAGTTATTATGTGAGGACATTTCCTTTTTCACCATGGCCCCTTTGGTCTACCAAATATAACTTTCCAGGTTCCACGAAAAGAGTGTTAGCAAACTGTTTCTTGAGGCATAGGTTGTACCTCTGTGAGATGAATTCACAGATCAGAAAGAAGTTTGTCAGAAAGCTTCTTTCACGTTTTGAACGGATGAAATTTCCTTTATCAGCATAGGCCACAATGCGATCCAAGGAAGCCCTTCTCAGCTGCCTCAAAGACAGTGTTAATGGACTGCTCCACGAAACATAAGTGTAACTCTGTGAGATGAATTCACACATCACCAAGAAGTTTCTAAGAAAGCTTCTTTCCAGTTTTCATCTGTGGATATTTCCTTTGCAACCGTAAGGTTCATTGCGCTACGAAATACCAAATTGCAGTTTTCCAGAAAACTGTGTTAACAAACTGATCACTGAAGAGAAACGTGTAACTCTCTGAGGTGCATTCACACATGACAATGCAGTTTCTCAGAAAGCTTCTCTTTATTTGTTATGTGAGGATAATTTCTTTTGCACCCTAGCCCTCAATGAGCTCCCAAATATACCTTTGCATAATCCACGAGAACAGATTTAGCAAACTGTTCCAAGAAGGGAAGGTTGGAACTCTGTGTGATGAAGTCACACATCAGAAAGCAATCTCTCAGAAAGTTTCTCTGTAGTTATTATGTGAGGACATTTCCTTTTTCACCATGGGCCCCTTTGGGCTACCAAATATCACTTTCCAGATTCCACGAAAACAGTGTTAGCAAACTACTTCTGGAGGCATAGGTTCTAACTCTGTGAGATGAATTCACAGATCAGAAAGAAGTTTCTCAGAAAGCTTCTTTCACGTTTTGAACGGATGAAATTTCCTTTATCAGCGTAGGCCTCAATGCGATCCAAGGGAGCCCTTCTCAGCTTCCTCAAAGGCAGTGTTAATGGACTGCTCCACGAAACATAAGTGTAACTCTGTGAGATGAACTCACACATCACCAAGAAGTTTCTAAGAAAGCTTCTTTCCAGTTTTCATCTGTGATATTTCCTTTGCCACCGTAAGGTTCATTGCGCTACGAAATACCAAATTGCAGTTTTCCAGAAAACTGTGTTAACAAACTGATCACTAAAGAGAAACGTGTAACTCTGTGAGTTGCATTCACACATGGCAATGCAGTTTCTCAGAAAGCTTCTCTTTAGTGGTAATGTGAGGATAATTCCTTTCTCACCCTAGCCCTCAATGAGCTCCCAAATATACCTTTGCAGAATCCACGAGAACAGTGTCAGCAAACTGTTCCAAGAAGGTAAGCGTGGAACTCTGTGTGATGAAGTCACACATCAGAAAGCAATCTCTCAGAAAGTTTCACTGTAGTTATTATGTGAGGACATTTCCTTTTTCACCATGGGCCCCTAAGGGCTACCAAATATCACTTTCCAGGTTCCACGAAAACAGTGTTAGCAAACTGCTTCTGGAGGCATACGTTGTAACCCTGTGAGATGAATTCACAGTTGAGAAAGAAGTTTCTCAGAAAGCTTCTTTCACGTTTTGAACGGATGAAATTTCCTTTACCAGCATAGGCCTCAATGCGATCCAAGGAAGCCCTTCTCAGCTTCCTCAAAGACAGTGTTAATGTACTGCTCCACGAAACATAAGTGTAACTCTGTGAGATGAATTCACACATCACCAAGAATTTTCTAAGAAAGCTTCTTTCCAGTTTTCATCTGTGGATATTTCCTTTGCCACTGTAAGGTTCATAGCGCTACGAAATACCAAATTGCAGTTTTCCAGAAAACTGTGTTAACAAACTGATCACTGAAGAGAAACGTGTAACTCTGTGAGTTGCATTCACACATGGCAATGCAGTTCCTCAGAAAGCTTCTCTTTAGTTGTTATGGGAGGATAATTCCTTTTTCACCCTATCCCTCAATGAGCTCCCAAATATACCTTTGCAGAATCCACGAGAACAGTGTTAGCAAACTGTTCCAAGAAGGGAAGGGTGGAACTCTGTGTAATGAAGTCACACATCAGAAAGCAATCTCTCAGAAATTTTCTCTGTAGTTATTATGTGAGTACATTTCCTTTTTCACCATTGGCCCCTATGGGCTACCAAATATCACTTTCCAGATTCCACTAAAGAGAGTTAGCAAACTGCTTCTTGAGACATAGGTTGTAACTCTGTGAGATGAATTCACAGATCAGAAAGAAGTTTCTCAAAATGCTTCTTTTACGTTTTGAACGGATGAAATTTCCTTTAGCAGCGTAAGCCTCAATGCGATCCAAGGAAGAACTTCTCAGCTTCTTCAAAGACAGTGTTAATGGACTGCTCCACGAAACATAAGTGTAACTCTGTGAAATGAATTCACACATCACCAAGAAGTTTCTAAGAAAGCTTCTTTCTGGTTGTCATCTGTGGATATTTCATTTGTCACCGTAAGGTTCATTGCGCTATGAAATACCAAACTGCAGATTTCCAGAACACTGTGTTAACAACCTGATCACTGAAGAGAAACGTGTAACTCTGCGAGTTGCATTCACACATGGCAATGCAGTTTCTCAGAAAGCTTCTCTTTAGTAATTATGTGAGGATAATTCCTTTTTTACCCTAGCCCTCAAAGAGCTCCCAAATATAACTTTGCAGAATCCACGAGAAGAGTGTTAGCAAACTGTTCTAAGAAGGGAAGGGTGGAACTCTGTGTGATGAAATCACACATCAGAAAGCAATCTCTCAGAAAGTTTCTCTGTAGTTATTATGTGAGGACATTTCCTTTTTCACCATGGGCCACTGTGGGCTACCAAATATCACTTTCCAGATTCCACGAAAAGAGTGTTAGCAAACTGCTTCTTGAGGCATAGGTTGTAACTCTGTGAGATGAATTTACAGATGAGAAAGAAGTTTCTCAGAAAGCTTCTTTCACGTTTTGAACGGATGAAATTTGCTTTATCAGCGTAGGCCTCAATGCGATCCAAGGAAGCCCTTCTCAGCTTCCTCAAAGACAGTGTTAATGGACTGCTCCACGAAACATAAGTGTAACTCTGTGAGATGAATTCACACATCACCAAGAAGTTTCAACGAAAGCTTCTTTCTAGTTTTCATATGTGGATATTTCCTTTGTCACCGTAAGGTTCATTGCGCTATGACATACCAAATTGCAGATTTCCAGAAAACTGTGTTAACAAACTGATAACTGAAGAGAAACGTGTAACTCTGTGAGTTGCATTCACACATTGCAATGCAATTTCTCAGACAGCTTCTCTTTATTTATTATGTGAGCATAATTCCTTTTTCACCCTAGTCCTCAATGAGCTCCCAAATATACCTTTGCAGAATCCACGAAAACAGTGTTATCAGACTGTTCCAAGAAGGGAAGGGTGGAACTCTGTGTGATGAATTCACACATCAGAAATCAATCTCTCAGAAAGTCTCTCTGTAGTTATTATGTGAGTACATTTCCTTTTTCACCATGGGCCCTTATGGGCTAAGAAATATCACTTTCCAGATTCCACGACAACAGTGTTAGCAAACTGCTTCTTGAGGCATAGGTTGTAACTCTCTGAGATGAATTCACAGATCAGAAAGAAGTTTCTCAGAAAGCTTCTTTCAAGTTTTAAATCAATGAAATTTCCTTTTTCAGCGTAGGCCTCAATGCGATCCAAGGAAGCCCCTCTCAGCTTCCTCAAAGACAGTGTGAATGGACTGCTCCACGAAACATAAGTGTAACTCTGTGAGATGCAATTCACACATCACCAAGAACTTTCTAAGAAAGCTTCTTTCTAGTTTTCATCTGTGGATATTTCCTTTGTAACCGTAAGGTTCATTGCGCTATGAAATACCAAATTGCAGATTTCCAGAAAACTGTGTTAACAAACTGGTCACTGAAGAGAAACGTGCAACTCGGTGAGTTGCATTCACACATGGCAATGCGGTTTCTCAGAAAGCTTTTCTTAAGTTATTATGTGAGGATAATTCCTTTTTCACCCTGGCCCTCAAAGAGCTCCCAAATATACCTTTGCAGAATCCACGACAAAAGTGTTACAAACTGTTCCAAGAAGGTAAGGGTGGAACACTGTGTGATGAAGTCACACATCAGGAAGCAATCTCTCAGAAAGTTTCTCTGTAGTTATGATGTGAGGACATTTCCTTTCTCACCATGGGCCCCTAGGGGCTACCAAATATCACTTTCCAGATTCCACGAAAAGTTTGTTAGCAAACTGCTTCTTGAGGCATAGTTTGTAACTCTGTGAGATGAATTCACAGATCAGAAAGAAGTTTCTCAGAAAGCTTCTTTCAAGTTTTGAACGGATGAAATTTCCTTTATCAGCGTAGGCCTCAATGCGATCCAAGGAAGCCCTTCTCAGCTTCCTCAAAGACAGTGTTAATTGAGTGCTCCACGAAACATAAGTGTAACGCTTTGAGATGAATTCACACATCACCAAGGAGTTTCTAGGAAAGCTTCTTTCTAGTTTTCATCTGTGGATATTTCCTTTGTCACCGTCAGGTTCATTGCGCTATGAAAGACCAAATTGCAGATTTCCAGAAAACTGTGTTAACAAAACTGATCACTGAAGAGAACGTGTAACTCTGTGAGTTGCATCACACATGGCAATGCAGTTTCTCAGAAAGCTTCTCTTTAGTTGTTATGTGAGGATAATTCCTTTTTCACCCTAGCCCTCAATGAGCTCCCCAAATATACCTTTGCAGAATCCACGAAAACAGTGTTAACAAAATGTTCCAAGAAGGAAGGGTGGAACTCTGTGTGATGAAGTCACACATCAGAAGCAATCTCTCAGAAAGTTTCTCTGTAGTTATGATGTGAGGACATTTCCTTTTTCACATGGGCCCCTATGGGCTACCAAATATCACTTTCCAGATTCACGAAAAGGTGTTAGCAAACTGCTTCTTGAGGCATAGGTTGTAACTCTGTGAGATGAATTCACAGATCAGAAAGAAGTTTCTCAGAAAGCTTATTTCACGTTTTGAACGGATGAAATTTCCTTTATCAGCGTAGGCCTCAATGCGATCAAAGAAGCCCTTCTCAGCTTCCTCAAAGACAGTGTTAATGGACTCCTCCACGAAACATAAGTGTAACCCTGTGAGATGAATTCACACATCACCAAGAAGTTTCTAAGAAAGCTTCTTTCTACTTTTCATCTCTGGATATTTCCTTTGTCACCGTAAGGTTCATTGCGCTATGAAATACCAAATTGCAGATTTCCAGAAAACTGTGTTAACAAACTGATCACTGAAGAGAAACGTGTAACTATGTGAGTTGCATTCACACATGGCAATGCAGTTTCTCAGAAAGCTTCTCTTTAGTTACTATGTGAGGATAATTCCTTTTTCACCCTAGCCCTCAATGAGTTCCCAAATATACCTTTGCAGAATCCACGAGAACAGTGTTAGCAACTGTTCCAAGAAGGGAATGGTGGAACTCTGTGTGATGAAGTAACACATCAGAAAGCAATCTCTCAGAAAGTTTCTCTGTAGTTATGATGTGAGGACATTTCCTTTTTCACCTTGGGCCCCTATGGGCTACCAATATCACTTTCCAGATTCCACGAAAAGAGTGTTAGCAAACTGCTTCTTGAGGCATAGGTTTGTAACTCTGTGAGATGAATTCACAGATCAGAAAGAAGTTTCTCAGAAAGCTTCTTTCACGTTTTGAACGGATGAAATTTCCTTTATCAGCGTAGGCCTCAATGCGATCCAAGTAAGCCCTTCTCAGCTTCCTCAAAGACAGTGTTAATTGACTGCTCCACGAAACATAAGTGCTAACTCTGTGAGATGAATTCAGACATCACCAAGAAGTTTCTAAGAAAGCTTCTTTCTAGTTTTCATCTGTGGATATTTCCTTTGTCACCGTAAGGTTCATTGCCGCTATGAAATACCAAATTGCAGATTTCCAGAAAACTGTGTAACAAACTGATCACTGAAGAGAAACGTGTAACTCTGTGAGTTGCATTCACACATTGGCAATGCAGTTTCTCAGAAAGCTTCTCTTTAGTTGTTATGTGAGGATAATTCCTTGTTCACCCTAGCCCTCAATGAGCTCCCAAATATACCTTTGCAGAATCCACGAGAACAGTGTAGAGCAAACTGTTCCAAGAAGGGAAGGGTGGAACTCTGTGTGATGAAGTCACACATCAGAAAGCAATCTCTCAGAAAGTTTCTCTGTAGTTTATTATGTGAGGACATTTCCTTTTTCACCATGGGCCCCTATGGGCTACCAAATATCACTTTCCAGATTCCACGAAAGAGTGTTAGCAAACTGCTTCTTGAGGCATAGGTTGTCACTCTGTGAGATGAATTCACAGATCAGAAAGAAGTTTCTCAGAAAGCTTCTTTCACGTTTTGAACGGATGAAATTTCCTTTATCAGCGTAGGCCTCAATGCGATCCAAGGAAGCCCTTCTCAGCTTCCTCAAAGACAGTGTTAATGGACTGCTCCACGAAACATAAGTGTAACTCTGTGAGATGAATTCACACATCACCAAGAAGTTTGTAAGAAAGCTTCTTTCTAGTTTTCATCTGTGGATATTTCCTTTGTCACCGTAAGGTTCATTGCGCTATGAAATACCAAATTGCAGATTTCCAGAAAACTGTGTTACAAACTGATCACTGAAGAGAACGTGTAACTCTGTGAGTTGCATTCACACATGGCAATGCAGTTCTCAGAAAGCTTCTCTTTAGTTTTTATGTGAGGATAATTCCTTTTTCACCCTAGCCCTCAATGAGCTCCCCAATATACCTTGCAGAATCCACGAAACAGTGTTAGCAACTGTTCCAAGAAGGGAATGGTGGAACTCTGTGTGATGAAGTCACACATCAGAAAGCAATCTCTCAGAAAGTTTCTCTGTAGTTATTATGTGAGGACATTTCCTTTTTCACCATGGGCCCCTATGGGCTACCAAATATCACTTTCCAGATTCCACGAAAAGAGTTGTTAGCAAACTGCTTCTTGAGGCATAGGTTGTAACTCTGTGAGATGAATTCACAGATCAGAAAGAAGTTTCTCAGAAAGCTTCTTTCACGTTTTGAACGGATGAAATTTCCTTTATCAGCGTAGGCCTCAATGCGATCCAAGGAAGCCCTTCTCAGCTTCCTCAAAGACAGTGTTAATGGACTGCTCCACGAAACATAAGTGTAACTCTGTGAGATGAATTCACACATCACCAAGAAGTTTCTAAGAAAGCTTCTTTCTAGTTTTCATCTGTGGATATTTCCTTTGTCACCGTCAGGTTCATTGCGCTATGAATACCAAATTGCAGATTTCCAGAAAACTGTGTTAACAAACTGATCACTGAAGAGAAACGTGTAACTCTGTGAGTTGCATTCACACATGGCAATGCAGTTTCTCAGAAATGCTTCTCTTTAGTTATTATGTGAGGATAATTCCTTTTTCACTCCTAGCCCTCAATGAGCTCCCAAATATACCTTTGCAGAATCCACGAGAACAGTGTTAGCCAAACTGTTCCAAGAAGGGAAGTGTGGAACTTCTGTGTGATGAAGTCACACATCAGAAAGCAATCTCTCAGAAAGTTTCTCTGTAGTTATGATGTGAGGACATTTCCTTTTTCACCACCGGGCCCCTATGGGCTACCAAATATCACTTTCCAGATTCCACGAAAAGAGTGTTAGCAAACTGCTTCTTGAGGCATAGGTTGTAACTCTGTGAGATGAATTCACAGATCAGAAAGATGTTTCTCAGAAAGCTTCTTTCACTTGTTGAACGGATGAAATTTCCTTTATCAGCGTAGGCCTCAATGTGATCCAAGGAAGCCCTTCTCAGCTTCCTCAAAGACAGTGTTAATGGACTGCTCCACGAAACATAAGTGTAACCTCTGTGAGATGAATTCACACATCACGAGAAGTTTCTAAGAAAGCTCTTTCTACTTTTTATCTGTGGATATTTCCTTTGTCACCGTAAGCTTCATTGCGCTATGAAATACTAATTGCAGATTTCCAGATAACTGTTGTTAACAAACTGATCACTGAAGAGAAACGTGTAACTCTGTGAGTTGCATTCACACATGGCAATGCAGTTTCTCAGAAAGCTTCTCTTTATTTATTATGTGAGGATAATTCCTTTTTCACCCTAGCCCTCAATGAGCTCCCAAATATACCTTTGCAGAATCCACGAGAACATTGTTAGCAAACTGTTCCAAGAAGGGAAGTGTGGAACTCTGTGCGATGAAGTAACACATCAGAAAGCAATCTCTCAGAAAGTTTCTCTGTAGTAAATATGTGAGGACATTTCCTTTTTCACCATGGGCACCTATGGGCTACCAAATATCACTTTCCAGATTCCACGAAAAGAGTTTTAGCAAACTGCTTCTTGAGGCATAGGTTGTAACTCTGTGAGATGAATTCACAGATCAGAAAGAAGTTTCTCAGAAAGCTTATTTCACGTTTTGAACGGATGAAATTTCCTTTATCAGCGTAGGCCTCAATGCGATCCAAGAAGCCCTTCTCAGCTTCTCAAAGACAGTGTTAATGGACTGCTCACGAAAATAAGTGTAACTCTGTGAGATGAATTCACACATCACCAAGAAGTTTCTAAGAAAGCTTCTTTCTACTTTTCATCTGTGGATATTTCCTTTGTCACCGTAAGAGTCATTGCGCTATGACATACCAAATTGCAGATTTCCAGAAAACTGTGTTAACAAACTGATCACTGAAGAGAAACGTGTAACTCTGTGAGTTGCATTCACACATGGCAATGCAGTTTCTCAGAAAGCTTCTCTTTATTTATTATGTGAGGATAATTCCTTTTTCACCCTAGCCCTAAATGAGCTCCCAAATATACCTTTGCAGAATCCACGAGAACAGTGTTAGCAAACTGTTCCAAGAAGGGAAGGGTGGAACTCTGTGTGATGAAGTCACACATCAGAAAGCAATCTCTCAGAAAGTTTCTCTGTAGTTATTATGTGAGGACATTTCCTTTTTCACCATGGGCCCCTATGGGCTACCAAATATCACTTTCCAGATTCCACGAAAAGAGTGTTAGCAAACTGCTTTCTTGAGGCATAGGTTGTAACTCTGTGAGATGAATTCACAGATCAGAAAGAAGTTTCTCAGAAAGCTTCTCTCACGTTTTGAACGGATGAAATTTCCTTTATAGCGTAGGCCTCAATGCGATTCAAGGAAGCCCTTCTCAGCTTCCTCACAACAGTGTTAATGGACTGCTCCACGAAACATAAGTGTAACTCTGTGAGATGAATTCACACATCACCAAGAAGTTTCTAAGAAAGCTTCTTTCCAGTTTTCAATCTGTGATATTTCCTTTGTCACCGTAAGGTTCATTGCGCAATGAAATACCAAATTGCAGATTTCCAGAAAAACTGTGTTAACAAACTGATCACTGAAGAGAAACGTGTAACTCTGTGAGTTGCATTCACATATGGCAATGCAGTTTCTCAGAAAGCTTCTCTTTAGTTATTATGTGAGGATAATTCCTTTTTCACCCTAGCCCTCAATGAGCTCCCAAATATACCTTTGCAGAATCCACGAGAACAGTGTTAGCAAACTGTTCAAAGAAGGGAAGGTGGAACTCTGTGTGATGAAGTCACACATCAGAAAGCAATCTCTCAGAAAGTTTCTCTGTAGTTATGATGTGAGGACATTTCCTTTTTCACCATGGGCCCCTTATGGGCTACCAAATATCACTTTCCAGATTCCACGAAAAGAGTGTTAGCAAACTGCTTCTTGAGGCATAGGTTGTAACTCTGTGAGATGAATTCACAGATCAGAAAGAAGTTTCTCAGAAAGCTTCTTTCACGTTTTGAACGGATGAAATTTCCTTTATCAGCGTAGGCCTCAATGCGATCCAAGGAAGCCCTTCTCAGCTTCCTCAAAGACAGTGTTAATGGACTGCTCCACGAAACATAAGTGTAACTCTGTGAGATGAATTCACACATCACCAAGAAGTTTCTAAGAAAGCTTCTTTCAGTTTTCATCTGTGGATATTTCCTTTGTCACCGTAAGGTTCATTGCGCTATGAAATACCAAATTGCAGTTTCCAGAAAACTGTGTTAACAAACTGATCACTGAAGAGAAACGTGTAACTCTGTGAGTTGCATTCACACATGGCAATGCAGTTTCTCAGAAAGCTTCTCTTTAGTTATATGTGAGGATAATTCCTTTTACCCTAGCCCTCAATGAGCTCCCAAATATACCTTTGCAGAATCCACGAGAACAGTGTTAGCAAACTGTTCCAAGAAGGGAAGGGTGGAACTCTGTGTAATGAAGTCACACATCAGAAAGCAATCTCTCAGAAAGTTTCTCTGTAGTTATTATGTGAGGACATTTCATTTTTCACCATGGGCCCCATAGGGGCTACCAAATATCACTTTCCAGATTCCACGAAAAGAGTGTTAGCAAACTGCTTCTTGAGCATAGGTTGTAACTCTGTGAGATGAATTCACAGATCAGAAAGAAGTTTCTCAGAAAGCTTCTTTCACGTGTTGAACGGATGAAATTTCCTTTATCAGCATAGCCTCAATGCGATCCAGGAAGCCCTTCTCAGCTTCCTCAAAGACAGTGTTAATGGACTGCTCCACGAAACATAAGTGTAACTCTGTGAGATGAATTCACACATCACCAAGAAGTTTCAAGAAAGCTTCTTTCCAGTTTTCATCTGTGGATATTTCCTTTTGTCACCGTAAGGTTCATGCGCTACTGAAATACCAAATTGCAGATTTCCAGAAAACTGTGTTAACAAAACTGATCACTGAAGAGAAACGTGTAACTCTGTGAGTTGCATTCACATATGGCAATGCAGTTTCTCAGAAAGCTTCTCTTTAGTTGTTATGTGAGGATATTCCTTTTTAACCTATCCCTCAAAGAGCTCCCAAATATACCTTTGCAGAATCCACGAGAACAGTGTTAGCAACACTGTTCCAAGAAGGGAAGGGTGGAACTCTGTGGATGAAGTCACACATCAGAAAGCAATCTCTCAGAAATTTTCTCTGTAGTTATTATGTGAGGACATTTCCTTTTTTCACCAGGGCCCCTATGGGCTACCAATATCACTTTCCAGATTCCACGAAAAGAGTGTTAGCAAACTGCTTCTTGAGGCATAGGTTGTAACTCTGAGATGAATTCACAGATCAGAAAGAAGTTTCTCAAAAGCTTCTTTCACGTTTTGAACGGATGAAATTGAAATTTCCTTTATCAGCGTAGGCCCAATGCGATCCAAGGAAGCCCTTCTCAGCTTCCTCAAAGACAGTGTTAATGGACTGCTCCACGAAACATAAGTGTAACTCTGTGAGATGAATTCACACATCACCAAGAAGTTTCTAAGAAAGCTTCTTTCTAGTTTCATCTGTGGATATTTCCTTTGTCAGTAAGGTTCATTGCGCTATGAAATACCAAATTGCAGATTTCCAGAAAACTGTGTTAACAACTGATCACTGAAGAGAAACGTGTAACTCTGTGAGTTGCATTCACACATGGCAATGCAGTTTCTCAGAAAGCTTCTCTTTAGTTATGTGAGGATAATTCCTTTTTCACCTAGCCCTCAATGAGCTCCCAAATATACCTTTGCAGAATCCACGAGAACAGTGTTAGCAAACTGTTCCAAGAAGGGAAGGGTGGAACTCTGTGTGATGAAGTCACACATCAGAAAGCAATCTCTCAGAAAGTTTCTCTGTAGTTATATGTGAGGACATTTCCTTTTTCACCATGGGCCCCTATGGGCTACCAAATATCACTTTAGATTCCACGAAAAGAGTGTTAGCAAACTGCTTCTTGAGGCATAGGTTGTAACTCTGTGAGATGAATTCACAGATCAGAAAGAAGTTTCTCAGAAAGCTTCTTTCACGTTTTGAACGGATGAAATTTCCTTATCAGCGTAGGCCTCAATGCGATCCAAGGAAGCCCTCTCGCTCCTCAAAGACA
Source organism: Rhinopithecus roxellana (assembly GCF_007565055.1). Taxonomy (NCBI): domain Eukaryota; kingdom Metazoa; phylum Chordata; class Mammalia; order Primates; family Cercopithecidae; genus Rhinopithecus; species Rhinopithecus roxellana. The sequence continues at coordinate 47,101,078 of NC_044553.1, forward strand.
GTGTTAATGGACTGCTCCACGAAACATAAGTGTAACTCTGTGAGATGAATTCGCACATCACCAAGAAGTTTCTAGAAAGCTTCTTTCAGTTTTCATCTGTGGATATTTCCTTTGTCACCGTCAGGTTCATTGCGCTATGAAATACCAAATTGCAGATTTCCAGAAAACTG